>NC_048220.1:1737074-1781222 GCF_002007445.2 Ailuropoda melanoleuca
AAAGACAATTATCATATGGTTTCTCTCATCTATGGAATATAAGAACTAGGATGATCGGTAGGGGAAGAAAGAGATAAAGAAAGAGGGGTAATCAGAAGGGGGAATGAAGCATGAGAGACTATGGACTATGAGAAACAAACTGGGAGCCTCAGAGGGGAGGGGGGTGGGGGAATGGGATAGACTGGTGATGGGTAGTAAGGAGGGCACGTATTGCATGGTGCACTGGGTGTTATACGCAACTAATGAATCATCGAACTTTACATTGGAAACTGGGGTTGTACTGTATGGTGACTAACACAGTATAATAAAAAATCATTTAAAAAATTGTGAGATTGAGGCTGGGGAAGAGAGAATCGTTTTGCCAAGAAGGTATCTAACCCTCAGGAAGAAAATAAATAAGCAAACAAGCAAACAAATAAAAACTTGGTTCATCCAGGTAAAAAGTGACTAATTTACAGAGAAACAATAGAAACTATTCAATGTAAGAAGTGAAAAAAGAAAAACTTTAGCTTCTATACTGTGTATAGTTCATATGGGAAAGAAAAATGGAAGTAGATGAGCTGAGGTTGGGAAACACAAATGAGACAGACTCCAAGAGAAAAGTAAGATGAAGAGCTGAGATAGGAAGAAAGGCAATGAGAATCCACTCCCAGCTGACATGAAAACTGAGTGCCCCAATGCAGGAGCACTGGGGATGCCAAGCCTCTCCTTTGGTCAAGGAAGAAGCTTGGCCATCCCCAACCTCCCACTCAGGCTACTGTGCTTACTTGAGACCCCAAGTCCTCTCAAGTTCTGTATTGCCCACCCCCACATCTGCCTTGAAGCCTACAGGGGCTAATGCCTGAGCTCAAGTTCTTGTGACCACAGGTTGTGAAGGGACACAGACAGGGAGGAATCTGAGGGATCCTGAGGCCAGGGAAGCCAACTCACTCAAGGATGCAGCTGCTCACACAGAGGGGCAATGACTCACCTTGGCTCTTCCTCCATTTTGTAGTCAAGGAGAATGGGATCTGATCCCAGAACCTACCTGTGTCCCAAGGTACCTGGCCTCTGCAAACTTTGCTCACCTGGACAACCAGGTTCTACCTACCTCCTTGAGAATAAAGTGTGGCACACAGCCAGCTGTTCACAGGGAGCATTGGCTTCTATATCATCACCGCTGTTATCATAATTGTTACTTCTGCTATTGGGTTAACTCCAAATCACACAGAGGGGGCCTGAATCTAGACCTGCACCTATGCCTGAAGGGCATGGCTTCTTGATGTGTCTTAGGGTCCCTTAACCCCCGGATTCAGTCTCCTTATCTTCCTCCCTCACAGATTCTTCCTAGTTTTCTCACCCACCTTCTGGTTTGGCTCTCTCATGAGCCTTCCCTCCAGGCAGCATCCCCAGGAAGGAGTCAGAACCCACCTACTGCTTAAGCATTGTTGTTCAAGGGACCATGGAAGCACCCCCACTTCCTCTTGCTTTAAAACCCACTTCTGGGGCACTTGGGTGGCTCAGGCATTTAAGCATTCAACTCTTAATTTCAGCTCAGATCATGATCTCAGGGTCATTAGATCAAGCCCTGCATCAGGCTTCACACTCAGAGAGGCGTCTGCTTGAGATTTTCTGTCTCTCTCTTCCTCTACTCCTCCCCCCATTCACATGTGTTCTTTCTCACTAAAATCTATCGATCTTAAAAAAAAAAAAAACACTTCTGGGAATGATCCACTGTGAGTCCCTGGCAGCAAAATTCTAACTTGTTGCTCTTCTTCCCTTTTCCTGAGTTACTGTACTTGAAGCCTTATATCTCTTGTTGACTATGCTAGAGACAGCACCTTTGGGAACACCAGAACCTCTGGAATCACTTGGCCTAAGTTGCTGGTCTCTCCAGCCTAAGAGCAACCGCACCCTGAGCCCGCTGCCCATCCTGCCCGAGACTTCCCTTTCCTCAAGACTCTTCACTCTGATGCATAGATCTAACAACCACACTCAGATGCTTAAGACCCTTGCAGAACATCTCAAGACCAGCATCCCTCTCACATCCCCCTGGGGCATATTCACTTATCCAGTTAAAAATGAACATTGATGAGATTTACGATGATCAGTGGTTTTAGCTTTAGCTCAGTTCATATTTCAGATCAAGTATTTGGAGATTTAGTTCATATCATAATTCAACCAAAATATGCTATATCCAGCCACAAAGACCCACAACCTCCTTCTGTCTTTCCAGTCAAGGCATTGAGTAGATGGAAGGGATTGGAATCTGGTGGAAATTGTCCTGTGACTTCCTCCTTCCCTGATGCAGAGCTGTTGCTGGGAATAGTTGACCCACCCAGCCCAGAGTCATTGCCTTGCATCCAGGTGGTTACTGACAGCTCAGCTCAATGGAATGAGAGCAGAATAGTTGCCTGTCACTTAAACTGGAGGGGACAGTGGAGTTGCAGGTGGATGCCTGGACCTGGAGTAGGATGGACTACAAGGGATACTAGGGGAGCTCAGAGGGTGGGAGGAACATTTGTATCTCTACTGGAGGAGTGGGCATGTTTATCAAAATTCATCAGTCTTCATGCATGCATTTTATTATCTATAAATCATACCTGAATAAAGCTGATTCTATATAAAATAAAATAACCGGGGCAAAAAAGCTTTACAAACTGTAAAGTTATGGAAAGACAAGGCAGTGATTTGTGATTAGTCCAGCTGTACAATGTGAGTGTAGAATTCTGTGGAGCTTCTCAGACATAAGGGCTTATCTTGGGGCCTGCACCAGGACTAAGGAAGAATTGGCAGCAAATGGCTTTATCTCAGTGGGAAGCCCAAGACCTGGCCCAGGGGAGAAGAGTCTGGAATTAAGCATGGACAACTAGGAGAAGTAAGGTAGACATTGAGCACAAGTGGTGCTTAGCCCTCTTCCCTACTCTGGGTGAGGAGTCAGGAGTCATCAGTGCAAATAGAAGTGCATTTCTAGGGTATTAATTACTCTCGATTATAGCAGGATAACAAAGCATCCGCCTGGGCAAGTCTCCAATACTTCTCTGTTGAAACTTCTTCTTTGTCCTATCATTCTATATCTTTCCATCTGAACCCTGCAGTCTAGGAGAGCCTCAGAATGGAAACCGAACCCCACTCCTACTCATATGCTCATGCCATGGCTCTGCTTAGTCTAAAGCCAGAGTCCTTGCAAACGCAGAGACCTCCTGGAATCTGGTCCTGCTCACCCTCCAGCCACCATTCCTTTTCTCAGCATCCTGGTTTTCATTTCTGTGTGATTTTTTGCAGTTCACCAAAATTACCACTGCTTCCTCACATCAATGTTGAGCATGGGAGATTCCAGGAGGTTCTAGGAACAGATCAGCTCTCATGGTGCTCTTGGCCACCTGGTTTAGACAGCCATGTGGGGGTGCAGATGAGATCGCTTATGGTCTACAGGGCCATGGTGGCAGCAGCCATAAAGTGTGTGGGGAGGGGTGAAATGAGAAAGGGAATCCTAGGACATGGAAGCAGTGAGATCAGCATGGTTTGAGAAAAGTGGGCCAGGTACGTGCCTCCCACACCACCATTTCTGATGGTTCTTGCTCCCTAAAGCATGTAGGGGAGCACTTTCAAACTTTTACTAACGGCTAGTATTTATTCATTGCCAAGACGAACTATGTTGGCAGCTCTCACAAACCCATGTGACAGGCATTAACACTATCCCTGGAGTACAGGTGGGAAACTGAGGCACAGAAAGGTGACATCTGTTGCCAAACGTTCCAGGGCTGAAATTTGAAGTGATACTCTCTGGCTCTAGAGGCCATGCCCTTGACCATTGAGTTATATTGCCTCTGAGACAAAGTCTTGGAAGTGCTTCCCAGGCACTATTTCCTCCCAGGCCATGTAGTTCAGTTCTAACCAATAATATGAGCATAAGTGATGGATGCCTCTGCCAGGACTAGCCCTAGAACATGCTGTGTAGCCCTCTAGGCTCTCTCTGTCTCTCCATTTGTCAGCCAGCTGGATGCAGAACACTTAACTGAGAGCCCAAGTAGTTCCATGGCATGGGGAACCACGGGATAAAAGGAGCCTGGCTTCTTTCTCACTCTTGGAGGATAGTTTCCCAGGACAGTTGCTCAGTCATGAGCATCTGTACAGGTTTAAGTAACTGAGAAATGAACTATCATTGTATTAAATCCCTTTGCTTGTATTAGAAAGATTTTTTTTTTACTAAGACCTATTTGTTATAGCAGCACAACTTAGCCTGTTATTAATGCCAAAGGGGGAAAATAATAACTTTACACTGAAGAAACCTGGCAGATGCCACTTCAACCAAGCAAACAAGGTTAACACCAGCAACGATACAACACATCAACATCATATACCTCCTGATAAGACCCACTGAGAAAGACAGACTATTTCTGTGGGATTCTTGCCAAAAATGTATAACCTCGATCTTATGAAGACAAAATTTCAGGCAAGCTCAAATTGAAGGACATTCTGAAAAATAAGCAGTAAAGGAAAAACTTCAGAACTGTCACAGATTGTAGAACCCTGAGGAAACATAGCACTTAAATGCAAAGAACTGGATCCTGGACCAGAAAAAAGACATTAGTAAAAGTTGGTGAAACGTGAAGATCTATTAATTAATAATATTGTGTTAATGCTAATTTCCTGGTTTCAGTAATTATAGTAAACATGAGAGGAAGGTGGATGAGGGAGTTCTAGAATTCTGTGTTATTTTTGCAACTTTTTGGTAAGTCTAAAATTATCTTGATATAAAAAGCTAAAATAAATACATAAATAAGAATAAAATGAGACAAAATCAGAGAAGGAAACAAGCCATAAGAACTCTTAACTATAGGAAACAAACTGAGGGTTGCTGGAAGGGAGGTGGGTTGGGGGGATTTGGTTTGGTAACTGGGTGATGGGCACTAAGGAAGGCACTTGATGTAATGAGCACTGGGTGTTATATGCAACTGATGAATCACTAAACTCTACCTCTGAAACTAATAATACACTGCATGTTAATTAACTGATTTTAAAAGAAAAAAAAAAGAATGAATGTGGTGATGAGTTGCCACAAGATGGCCTTTCTGGCAGCTTTGCTCTTGATGCATTGTTAGCAAATCTGGACCATAAAGACACACACTGGTTTACACCTTTAAAATTTTTTATTACAGAAAACTCCATTCTTCCAAGTCCAGTTCAAGGCCCACCTTATTTACCAAACCTGGACTTCTGTGCATATTGTATTGAATAGATTTCTTGCTCCCTGGGTATCTGATATGGAGTCAAAAACTCTGCCTTTGACTGTAGGTTCTCTGAGAAGAGGGACTGGGGCTCTGTAGCTGTTCCATTCTGTACAAGGCTATGAGATATCTTGTCAGCCTGAGCACCATCAGCATTATATCTCTGCCTGGGAAGTTAGGCAGGGGAGTCTGCCAATCTTCAGCAACCTTTCTGCACCCCTCTTTGGGTCCTGTGAACTATTTCACTGTGGGCCTGTGACCAGAGCCAGGACAATCACTGAAGGGGCAGATATCAGTGCTAAGGTCAACACAGGGCATTACAGGCATGGCTGGGCACCCCCTCAGTGTGTGGGTGGGGGCGGTGACAGGTCAGTCCCCAGAAGTCAGCACTGCAGGCAGAAAATGACAACAACGTGAAAGGGTCTGTTTTTCAGAAGCAAACTGGGCAGGGATTAGGGAGGTCCTGGGAAGCCACACACTAACGTGCACAGATTTCAAATGCAAGGAACTGGGAGGTGATGCTGGATAGCAGCTCAAAGGAACCTATGAGGACAAATTTGGCCAGCAGTGAACAGTGCTTCAATAATGGGGAAAACTGCAGCTGTCACAAGGTTTTGCCTGGAGGGCTGAGGCTGCTATTTACTGAGCAGTTAAATAGGAAAACGGTGAATCAGTTGAGGGCAGGATGGATCTCAGAGCAGCAGCCCCAGCAGGAGGAGGCTGACAAAGGCCACAGGGGTGAAGGAGACTTTGGAAGCCGTGTCTGGGGTGGAGGCTGGCACTGAGGAGGTGTTGGAGCTGCTGGCAGGAGGTGTAGTCAGGGAGGAGTTGGGAATGGCGGTTGAGGAGAAGTTAGCACCGTCTAGACACTCGAACTCTCGGAAGATGACTCCTCCAACTGTCCGGTTCTCAGCAGACAGGAACTGACAGGTGGAGTTACTGATGTTGGAACAGCCTCTCAGCACAAGCTTCTTGGTCTCTGTGAATGCAGTGGAGACAATAAGGACTTCACAGCCCCCTCACCCTTCCTCTGCAGTCCTCTCAGCAACCTGCTTTAGGTCTGGTCCTAAAACAGGAGCCTGGAGGAAGGAGCCCAGGATTGAGAACACCAAACAGTAATGGCAGAGGAACCATGAAGGTCAGAGCCCAGACACCCTCCCACACCTAAACCCAAAACAAATTGAGGCTCCAGAAGGTGGAGGCAAGACTGACTTCACAGATGAAGGCCAGAAATGGGCCTGGGACTCAAGTCTCCAATGTTTTTGTGAGGAGCTGGCAGGTGATAAAATCCAGGGATGGGCTCAGACACCTTAGGGCCCTGTGCTTTCAATCCAGGAAGGACTCCTCCCAGGCTCCCCTCCTCCAGGTTCTGCTTTCTATCCCCACTCTTCTCTGGACCTGAGTTCTCTCTGCCTGAGTTTTCTCTGAGAAGGGAAAAAATAGCTGGAGGTGATCTTAATTCTAAATCTGAATTATATTGTGTTTAACCCTGTTTAAAGGGGCAGATCCTAGGAAAAGACCAAGGGAATTTGCAAACAAAAATGTCGTTGTGACTGCAGCTACCTTTATTGAGTTCCTACTATGTGCCAGTATTACTCTGTTGGCTACAACTTAAACAGGCCTGGAAGACAGGCAGTTCACAGGGGAGGAAGGAACTGGAAGGGGACTGGCTACTTATCAGAAGGGCTACAAATTTGTTCTGAGAAAGAAAGAGAAATCTCCAAATCCCTTTGAAGAAAACAATCAATTCCTTTTTTATAGCAAATAATAGTGCTGGAGATTGAATTAACAGTGAGCTAGAAAAATGTGTTGCTTGGCACATGTCTACACTATTGAGAAAAAAAAAAGTGACCTTGTGCAAAAATAAAAAAAGAAATAAAACCCTACATGTATGATGGCTTTGATCTGTCTGGCTTTCAGATTAAGTCAAACATTATGGATTTTTAAAAAATTCCATCCTTGGCATCAGAAGACACCTGGGAACAAAGTGAGCAGAAAGAGAAAGTCTTTCTGAAGTTATTGTTATCCTCAGATGCAGCTTAAGAGTTAAACATCGGAGCTGTGTAGACATTCTAGGGATTTTTAAATTTTTTTTAAAAATCTTTAAATGCAAATTACTAAGTGCAATAAGTCTATGTGAAAAGACTACATACTATATGATTCCAAATATATGATATTCTGATAAAAGCAAAATTATGGAGAGAGTACTGAGTTTTGAATCAGAGATTGCCAGGGGTTAGAGATTAATTGAGCACAAAGGATTTTTAAGACAGTGGAGTTACTCTGTGTGATAATATAATGGTAGATTATACTCACTATACAAGTGTCAAAACCCATAGAATATGCAACATAAATGGTAACCCTAATGTAAACCTTGGACTCTGGATGATAATGATGCATCAAGGTAGGTTCATGGATTCATGTAGGTACCATTTTGGTGGGGAATGTTGACAGTGGGGGAGGTATGTATGAGTAGGGATGGGGTATGTGGGAAATCTCTCTACCTTCCTCTAGATTTTGCTGTGAACTAAAAAATAATGTTTATTTTTTAAAAAAAGTAAAAAGAGGTTCAAGATACTTGAGATGTTTAGGCCCACTGAGAAACCTGCAATTACAGTTAAGCATGGATTTCCAGGACTACAATTGCCATTAATAAAAGTTGAAATCAAATTGTACCTGGGTGTTGGTGTTCTTAGCTGTTATTATTCTGAGCCATATTGTGGCAGACACTGGCTAGCTTTTCATTTTAGCTTCAAGTCTCTTCCTTTCCTGCTGGGCCACCACTAACCACCATTAGACAGCATGTCCACCCTCCAATGAAATTTTGGTCCCAGGCAACAGAATGTGAGAGAGAATGATGCACGCTCTTCCAGGCTTTGCCTGTAAAAACCTTCCTGCCTTCCTCCACTCCCTGTCTTCCCGCACCTGGTGAGAGACAAGGAATACAGCAGGGAGCTGCCAAGTCCTGGATGGGCGGGGACCAGAGCCTCCAGATGGAAGGAACACAGGCCATGGGACCTGGGTCAGAGCATTTAGAATGTGCTCTTTAACAGTAATGAACTTAGCCTAACTAATAAATGCATTATTCTTTAAATATCCACGTATTGCATGGTGCACTGGGTGTTATACGCAACTAATGAATCATCGAACTTTACATCAAAAACCAGGGATGTACTGTATGGTGACTAACATAATATAATAAATATTATTATAAAAAATATTCAGGCATAACATCTGCCTGAATGCTTAAAGGATAATGTCTGTATTAGTTCTGTATTTTATACTGGTTAATTTGTATTTCATAATGGTTAATATCAAATTACTTCTGTAGAAAAGAACAATTGGTTGAATATTAAAGCCCAATCTGACTCTTTCAGTCAGGTGACCCAAGTTGTCATAAGCCAACACCTCTCAGGAACAGGTAGAGAAAAAAAATGTAGGGATAAAAGGAAATAAAAGTCAAACCCACACACACCCACAGAACAATGCAACCTAGTAAAAAAGTAAATGTCAGGAATGATATGATGCACTTAAATGAGCCTGGCTTGATTATAAGCCACAGTAGAACAAGGGTTCAAGAGATGGACAGCCCAGGAGGAAATGGTCCTCGACTAAGGAGGTAGAAATAGCAACCAGCCCAAGGCTACATGAATAGTCTCATTATCTTAAAGACATTTTGACTATATCCTTTTACCCTACTACCCCACCCTTCTTTTGTTAACCCAGAACTTATTACCCAAGGCTGAATATGTTTTCAACTCAAGTCCCATAACAGGGAATTGAAACCCCAAGACATACCATTCTTAAATTCTGCAACTAGATTGACACACCGTTCTTCTTTATAACATTTCCTGATTTGCGCATTACAGGAACTTTCATTAGATCCATAACATGCAAAACACTCTATGTTGCTGGACACATCTTCCAGGGGAGGAGCTGGTAGAATAAGAATCATTAAGTTAGAACAGTGTTATAACATAAAACATGGTACTGCCTTACACTGAAGGGGACAGGCAAGCAAAGATGCCAACCAGAGAGATCTTGAGAATGGGACAATTGCACGAAGACACCAGTCATCCTAACCTCATATCCCACCAAAATTGTTACAGCACACAACCTCACAGACTTCCCCTTACAAACCATCCAGTCTTTAAGAACTATGGTCAGTGGGTGTGTTGGGCTGAGAAGGGAAAGGTAATATTTTGATCTAAAACCAACCAATGTCAACATTAGCCAGCTATTCTGAACATCAGCCAATAGGTGTGTAGCTATTACTAAATCCTTCTCTGAATAAATGAACATATGCCATTATTTAGCATTTAATACAAAATTATAGTGAGACCCAGCTCTGCTATTAATGACCTGTACTCTCGAGCTATGGCAAATTAACTTTACCTTTTTGGCCCATGTTTTATTTTCTTCAAAAAGAGAGCTTTGGCATAGACCAACGGTTCTCAGATTGTGGTCCAGCAACTCCTGTGTATCCCCAAGAACCTTTTTAGGGAGTTTACAAGGTCGAAACCATTTTCATGATAATACTAAGATGTTCCTTGCCTCTTTTACTCTCTTTCTTTCAAGAATGTACAATGGAGTTTTTGAGAGGCTATATGGCATGAGATTACAACAGACTAAATGCATAAGCAAATCTGAGAACCCAGATGTCTTCTATTAAGCCAGAAATTAAGAGCTTTGAGAAAACATGTAACAAATGTCACTCTTCTCACTAAATATTTTTTTTGTTTTGGAAGATACAGTTATTTCTATATAAAAATGTTATTAATATTAGCATGTAATGGGTTTATTATTTCTTGGTGAACTAAATAAAGATTTTTAATTTTTTTTGGAAATTCTTTGAATTTTTAAAATTTCCAATACTGTAAATATTGATAGTATGATTCCCATACATCAAATTTCCCTAGAGTCCTCAATAATTTTGAAGATTTGGAGTCTTAAAAGAGGGCCTGAGACCACAGAGTTTGAGAAATACTAACAAGCATCAAATTCCATACAACTTGGCGTGCTATGATATCTGTCTGTACTGAGAAAAGAGGAAAGCATGAAAGTAGTGATGACTTTCCTATTCGTTTTTCAAGTAATTGTTGTAAGTCAGCTGTTGATGTTACCCAGATAAGCAATGAAGTGCTTGGACTTGAGATGTCCACCAGAAGATGAGGACCACAGGTGGCAAAAGAACGGAGAGGGCTGGGCGGACAGAGGAAGGGTGGCACATTGCCAGCACCCACCCAGAGCATCAGTGGTGTCATTGCACTGCTTTCCTTGGCAGCACTGACTTATAAAATGGAAGCGCTCTTTATCGGAAACATGGACAGTGAAGGCTTCAACCGTGTCTCTCCCTTCCCTGCAGTTCTCCGCAGAGCAGGCTTTATCCTGGTATATGTTGGCTGCCCCTACACAAAGAGAAAAACAGACTGTTAGCCCTGGGTATGAGGCTTCAGAAAGGGCAGAGACCCTGAATAGTGACTGCTTCAGGCAATAGCAGAAAACACACTGTCAGTTCAATGTGATTTCAGAGACACTGGAGAGGATTTCCTGGCAAACAGAAAAATCCTTCCCCATGAGGTAGTTCCTTTCTTTAGCAGGAAATGAACAGAGATGGAAGCTAAACTTCAGGTCAAAGACTGATGGGGAGCTTGGAAATGGTGGTTTAAGCTGACATTCCAAAGCCCCCGGATCAGTCTTAGCATCTCTAAAAACAGCCAAGCAGACATGATGGTCCTACGCACAATTTGATGTTAAACCTGTATACAGTCAAGCTTCTAGACCAGACACGGTAGCAAGCAGCTAGATGTGGCTATTTAAAATTCACCTCTTTGGTCATATAACCGTATTTCAAGTTGCTACTGTATAGGGCAGCATCGATATAAACATTCCCATTATGTTTTTATAATAATTTTTATTATGTTATATTAGTCACCATACAGTATATCCCTAGTTTTTGATGTAATGTTCCATGATTCATTATTTGCATATAACACCTAGTGCACCATGCAATACGTGCCCCCCTTAAACATTCCCATTATTGAAGACAGTTCTACTGAGCAGTGTGGGTCCAATTTACAGGAAAATATCAGGAATAGGGGAACAAAGAAGTGACATCACAAGGAAGCAATCAACCAAAGCCAGAATATGGGACAACTATAGGACAAATGTTCCAGGTTCTTCAACAAATCAATGGTATTGAAAACAAAAACAAAACAAAAAACAAAAACAAAAACAAAACAAAACAAAACAAAAAGTGATGGTAGCTGTTATAAAACAAATTAGATGTAATAGACTTAACAGAAAAATGCTTTGTGGGAATTTTGCTGGTATCCGAAGTCTAGCACATCAACTATAACATCTCTGAAACAATTGGGACATTTTTTTTGGTACCGAATATGCCTTAATTGGGACATTTCTAAGACGGCCTCTAATAGAAGAAACGAAAGAATTACAGTTAATTTTCTTAGGTATATAGTGATATGGTAGTAGTGTAAAAAGAAAAAAAAATCCTTCTCAGAGATAAATAGTGAAGTATTTTTAGAGGAAATTACATGATATCTAAGTTTGCTTTATTTTTTTTGACCTTCAAAGATGTTTATTTTAGGATCAAAGAATACAATGAAATGCCCAATATTAAGAAAATAACTGAATAAAGTGGAGTATAAAATTATGCTATAAAAGTTTATGAAATAACATAAGAAAACACAAAATCATCAAAAATATTTAAATTTGAATTTGAATCTCACTTCACTGCTTTTTTTGTCTTATTTTATTTTTTTTTTATTTTTTTTATTATATTATGTTTGCTTTAAAATACCACTGCAGGGGCGCCTGGGTGGTTCAGCTGGTTGAGCATCTGTCTGACTTCAGCTCAGGTAGTGATCTCTGGATCCTGGGATCGCCCTCTGTGGGGCTCCTAGCTCAGCAGGAAGTCTGATTGTCTCTCTCTGTCTCCCTCCATCCCTCCCCTCTGCTTGTGCTCACTCTCTCTCTCTTTCAAATAAATAAATAAAATCTTGGAAAAAAAATAAAACAAAATACCATTGCAAAAAAAAAAAGGAAAATGTTGATAATTGTTGACACAGGATGGTGGTTACATGGCAATTCAGTATACTCTTCTTCCTGCTTTTGTACATATTTGAAAATGTCCACAAGAAAAAGTTTAAAAAGGGGCGCCTGGGTGGCGCAGCTGTTAAGCATCTGCCTTCGGCTCAGGGCATGATCCCAGCGTTCTGGGATTGAGCCCCACATCAGGCTCCTCCGCTATGAGCCTGCTTCTTCCTCTCCCACTCCCCCTGCTTGTGTTCCCTCTCTCACTGGCTGTCTCTCTCTGCCAAATAAATAAATAAAATCTTAAAAAATAAATAAATAAAAATAAAAAAATAAAAAATAAAAAGTTAAAAAGAAATCTAAGTACTCTGGGAGAGAGGTAACAATCGTGCCAGTAACTAATGAATCATTGAGCTTTACATCGGAAGCCAGGGATGTACTGTATGGTGACTAACATAATATAATAAAAAATCATTAAAAAAAATCATGCCAGTAAATCACCCTGGGTGAAAGCGTGTTGAGTCTAGAACAGGAAGGAGCACTGGGGGGAGGAAAGGGGGCCAGAAAAATGCAAGAATGCAGGTACCCAGAGCAAACTGCCTGCTTCCAGTTTCCAACTAAGAGCTGCCCCTGTTTCTCACATCCACCAATATAGGTCTAGAATGAGGTTTCACTCAAGGGCAGCAATTCCACAAGGGCTTGTCTGCTTGCCCCTGCATTCTCATCTGACCCCTCCATGTTGCTTCTTCCAGAAGGCATCTTCATGACCCCGTTTCTCTCCTTGAACAGCCTGGCCCTTCCTCAGCCTTCCTTTCCTCCCTGGCCACCCTCTCCAGCTCCTGTCCCATGCAAATTCCAGAAATGGGGGTTCTGGCATCCCAGGCTCACCTAAAGAAGTGTTGGTCATGAAACTGGTACAGCTGGTATTGGCATCTGAGGGACACTCAGTGATGTTCTCGTTGTCACAGGTGTTTGTCAATGAATTACACTGCACACAACTTAGGGATTCTGGGGAGACAAAATGTACAGCACTGTCAACATTCAGGAGACACTTACAGACTGTACTCTGGACAAAGCAACATACCCATCTCAGGGCAGAAGAATAGTTGTGATGGTTTCCCTTCCCTCTGTAACCCCCCAAACTTGAGGCTGTGAGATGGAGCCACCCCCATTAGTTTCTCCCCACTTTGCACCATTTCCCAGTGGGAAGACCCATAGCACAGAGTGGCTCCTCTGAGGTCAGTGTGCACAGAAGAGTCTCATATTCTCTACTGACCACACCCTGACATGAGAGGCCATGGGACAGGACCCAAGATCATCCAAGAGGGAGAGGACTTTGATGAGGTACAAAAAGAGGTCTTCATTTCCAAAGGGTATCAATGGGTTCCCTCACCTACAGCTGCAGCCACGAATGCTATGATGATAGCAGCAACAAGAATGCCTTTCATGGTGCAGGACCTGGTGTCTCCCGAGTATGAGGACTGTGATGCAGAGCGTTATGCCTGAAGAGACACAAAGAAGGCAGTCAGGGGGCTTGCAAGGCTGCTGGGGCGTAACATCCCCTAGGGTTGCAGTCATACGTCCACACAACACACAGTCCATCCTTGTGAGAGAAGGAATCAGCATTCTCAGCTGTGAGCATAGAGCTGTGATGCAGTTTCCATGCTGCCCTTATAACTGTGCCAGTCTGGGTTTTGCCCAGTCCTGGATGCCTGCAAAAGCATCTACACACAAACACAAAATACAGCCTGGGCATCTCCCAGAGCCATGTCAAGTACAACATGGACAGACAGATGATATCCAGCTCCACTGGGGCTGGGGTCCAAGAAGAAAGCTGGGCTCTCCTCTCCCAGTGCATAATGTAGTTCTCTAGCTAATATCTTGCCACATTCACATCATTCACTTAGGGGCTCTGTCGCTGTTATCACCACCCCAATAGGCACACACCTACTGAGCAATTACTCTATTCTGAGGACTTTATGTTCATTAATTCATGTAATGCCTCCACCCCACCAAGCAGGGAGATTAAATAAACCACTCAAAGTCAAGGTCACATTCCTGGGCTGTGTTAGCACTGGGGTTGGCCCAGACCCCTAACCACCACCCACACTGCCTCCAACAGATGTGACTCCCAGAGCCCGAGGCCTGGACACACTCGACCCGCAGGAAGGAACCTGAGGCCCCAGCACACCTCTGACTGATGTGTCACCAATCCTTCTGTGTCCAGCAATCATCGGATAGCTAAGGGTGACTTTTATTCTTTAGGACCCTGAATCAGAGCTCCCAGAATTTCAACTTGCCCATGTATTAAAGCAGCAAGGAGGGGAAGTATCTGGTTCTGCGTGGAGTCCTTCCTGATTGTTAGCTCATTTATCCTATAAACGGTGGCCACAAATGGCATGTGGCTACTTACATTTAGATTCACTGAAGAAACAAAAGGGGGAAAAATCTGTTTCTCAGTCACCTGGCTAGGGACTACTTATTGGCCAGCACAACTTTGGAACATTCCCTTCACTACAGAAAGTCCCAGTGCATGGTGTGATTTATTGCCCCACTCGGCAGGTGAGAAGCCTGCCAACAGAGAGATAAGGAATGCTGCCCAAATTCACCCAGGCTGTTAGGCCAAAACTGGGACTTCATTCTGCATCCCTCCAGCTCCGAGGCTGAGTGGCACCATGACAGCTGCTACTTACCAAGGGGGACCTGGTCTTCACCTAGAAGCTGCAGCCAGCCTCCCACCTCTCACCTCACCACACCACATACACATACATGACACAAGCACACCACACACACACACACACACACACACACACACCCCACATATACCACTGCAACTATGATCTCTTAGTTGACTTACAAGGGGTCGGTGAACAGGAGGAGAAACCAGTTCAGTCAGGGGAGGCGGAGGGGCCTATCTGCTCTCTAAGGGCCACAGCGTATAGAAATCCAAGGAGAAAAATTATATCTAGTTCAGAACTCATGGCAGATGTCCCATGCGTTGCATCCTGCAAGCCCTCATGCCTGATCACTCCTTCATTCCTGGAACCCCAGTAGCGAGAGAGAGGTTCAGAAGTTGGACCTCCTGGGAGGGGCCTCTCAAGCCTTGTGAGTGTGGAGAAGGGAAAGGGAAGGAAAGAGGAGAGGGTAATGAGGTCACAGCAGCCATGTCAGATACAGAAATCACTTTCATATGGTATAAACCTGATTTGGTATAAGCCTCATTTTCAGAGGGAAATAAAGGAGGCCCACAGAGATCAGGATCCGGCCCAGAGGCACACAGCAGAGAGTCAGAGCCTAGAGGTGGCAAGACCCTGGGCCCTGCTCACCACCTCTGAGGAGGGAAACCGGTGAGGCGGCAGGTGGGGCAGGAGGCCTCATACAAAAAAATGAGGACAAGTAGCATCTGAAAAACCCCTTTGCAAAGTCCTTCCCATTCATCTATCATTGGATATTTTCTGAGAGAGTCCTACCACAACTGCTTCCATTTCATACACAGGCAAGTTCAGAGCAGCTATGAAAAAGACACAGCACCACACAGAGAGCAAACCCCAGCCCACACACCTCCTCTCTCCAGCCTTCCTTCTCCTGAGCACTGTTAAAGGTGCAAGAGTCATGAGAATGCCCCAGACCCCAGCCATCCCTCAATGCCCTTCTCTTGGTTTCAGCTTCTCCCCAGCTGCACCCCACACACACAGCTTGGCTTCAGCCCCTCACCTTCAGGGTCTGGCTTGGGGACTGCCCTGCAGAAGGTGGATCCTAGCACAGGATTACAGCAGGTGTGTAAAGGGCCTTATATAGCAGGTGACTGAACAATCAGAAAGTACAGCTGCCTGCAGGGAGGGGCTTCTGGGCCCGACTGGGCTCTGCCAGGCCAGAGGGCAACAGGTGGCTTAACCCTTTGGCAGCTGTGCAGTTAGTTGGTCAACTCTCTTGGGCCTCCAGAAATTGGGTGCAACTCTGGTTAAGGCCTGACTTTGGCAAAACATGCAAGAGAGCAAGGTGTGTCCCTGGCATTGTCTCATGTTGGCCCACTGAATGTGTTCCAATATCTGTTAATAAATCACAAGCATCAGGTTATACCAGCTGGATAAGGCAGCCACCTTGATTCGGCCATTTACAAATGAAGAAACTAAGGCACAGAAGAGAAATGTAAGAGACTTGACCAAGGTCACACAGCTCAGGCAGAGTCGGAACTCAGAATTAGGCCACATGGGGTCCACGCAGCTCAGGAAAGGGGGTCAAGCCCTCTGAGACAACTGTCTTAACCTAAGTCCCACAAAGATGAGGGTAAACCCACAATACAGCCTGACAGGGTAAAAGGGTGAAGCCTCTGCTTGCAGCTTATACTACACACCAAAGTGAGGGGCCCCCGACCTCGCTGCTGCCACCTCTTACACTCCAGCCCAGCTGCCTGGAGAGAGCGAGGTCAGCCCCTCCCACCACCCTCACACCAAGCCGTGCGTGCTCCTGGCACTGAGTGCAAACTGGAGTTCTCAGCACTTGACATCTCTCTGCACTCCCTGCCACCTTAGACACACACACTCACACACACTAATGCACACACTGGCATTCATGCACACTCAAATCACACACATCATAAACCACACACATACACACACCCCACACACCACACAGACAAAATTGGTGGGGGAGGACCAAGGATACAGGGGTTGGGGTGCACGTCACACCAACACCCCCTGCCTGCAGTTGGAGTTGGAGTTCCCTGCTCTTAAAAATAACCCTTATCCATGTGCTGCCACTCTGCCCCAGTCTGCGGCTCAGCTTTCCCTCCCTTTCCCAAACTCATTCATTCATTCAACAAACATTGGTTGGTTTGTTTTTGCTTTTTGTGTTTTTCTGCTGTTGTTGTTGTTGGGGTTTTTTTGCACCATGCATTGGGTCTGTTCCAGGCATTTGGGACGTATCTGAGCAAAAAGACAGAGACTGCTCTCCTGGAGTGTAGTCTAGAGTGGGAGACAGACAATATAAATACAGTGATAAATAAACAAATTACAGGGTATACTAGAATGTCGTGATTGCTCTAGCAAAAAGACAGAGGAGAGCAAAGGTGAGGGACTAACCATGCTGGGAGAAACAGGATTCAATTTCAAGTAGTCAGGTCTGCATTGGCCCTGAGGGAGAAGGTGAAATTTGGGTCATTTTTATAAGCAAAGCCTCTGGCAGTCTCTCATTTTCTCCTCTTCTCCCCTTCTGCCCTCAGGCTGGCTACAGTAACATTTTCCTAAATAAAGGCAATTCCCTCCCTAACAGAATTTTGTTATGTCTTCACTCCAGCCACCTGGGACAACAGAGTGGGAGAAGTGGTGGCAGGAGCCACCAACAGGATGTGAGTGAGAGAAAGGTCCTGTAGACTGGGCTTCCCCCGGCCAAACATGGAGGACTTGAAAAACACAATAATATCCCCAGAGGCCACTCTGGTAACACACTGAGAATTGAGAGGACAATCAGGCTAATCTCCATTAATTCTTCTCAGAAGGCACCAGTTACCCGGGCAAATGCACCAAAGGCTTCCTGAATCCAGTTTTTGCCCCTTATAAATAAGTTATTTATTAACCTGGCTTACTGGGCCTGAGCTCCTCATCTGTAAAATGGGAACATCAGACCCTGAAGAAAGAGTTGCTGGTTATTTATTTCTTCCTGGAATCCTCACCTCATCCCGCTGTGTTTTTTCTAATGTCATGTAACAACAATGGCGTGGGAGGTGGAGGTTGATCATGTGTGATGTGTTTGCAGCTCCTGAGCTCTGCTGTGCACAGCCACTCACAGCAGTCCTGGATTTGTCCATCCTGAGGTCTGGATAATATGCAGATGGGTATCATAAAGTCCCCTTGACAGATGAGGAGGCTGAGCCCCAGAGAGGCCTCTCCTCTAGGCCTTAAGACACCTGGACCAACATTCTTTCTCCTCCAACACAACTCATGTGGGGCTAGTCTCTGCTCACAGGGTTGGGAATATTGACCCACTTTCCTCCTCTCTGTTCCTTTCTGTAGTCAGCATGGGACTATCAGAGCCAGAAGGCTGGGATCAGTCATAAGGCATTTTTAAAAAAAGTACCCCCTAAGGCAAACCCTCCTTCTGACTAGCCAAGAAGTCCAGGGAATCAAGAGAAGAAGGGTCTCAACACACTGTCTAAATTTTACTCTTAAACTAAGGATACTTGGCACATTTCAGGCACTGTGGCTATATTATCACCTTATAAGACAACAAGGTTGGCCGTCTCCATGACCATTCAGCAGGGGTAAGCTAAAACTCACCCAGATATTGGACAGCCTTTCTGGGATGTGAACCTGAAACCCATGTGGGAAATGGGCTTCTCCTGAGTTTCCCTAAGCCATCAGCAAAGCTTGGAGGTGAACTCTCAGAGGAGTCCACTACTTTTTGGAATAAATATGCAGAGGTGAGCAGGGTTGGGGCAGGACAGCCAGAGCAGAAACTCCAATAGTGGTCCAAGCCAAAAACTCAGCTAAGTGTTCCAATTGAAAACTTCCACCCATGTTCCTCCTGCTGTCTGTCTGTGTTTACTTCAGGGAGCTTTCATTGACTGGCTTCTTCCTCCAGCTTGGAAATGTGAAACCAAACTAAAACTACTGTTCCCAGTATTCCTGACCTGCAGACAGCACTCAGAGAAAATGTGAGTTCTCTGAGAGATAAACCTTCCAACAGTCCATGCCCAGTGCAAAATAATGATTCTCTGAGTCTTGGGTTCATGCAAACAAACTGGTTTTATAATGTTGGATGCAACAATTCTTCAAAGATGCCTTGTATTTAGAGCCAGGAATTTTTAGGGAAATGGTCATATTGAGAATTTGGAAAATGGAAAAAGTCAAATGGAAAAAGCAATGCCATCCACTTCTTAAGAGTTGTTCTGAGGGTTAGAAGAGATCACTGGAGCAGACATTTAGTATGTACCTATCATGTTGCAAGGGCTCCAAAAACAATGGTTCCCACTGCTGCCACTTTGAGCTTACACCAGTGCCACCACAACCTGGGGGAATACTCACAGCCATGTAGGGCAGGGGCTAAGGTGAAGCCTGGCCTCGGAGTGCGCCTCTGCCACCTACCAATTGATTGAGTTTAAACAGTTAGTTACTTGTTCTCTGAGTCCTGGTTTCCTCACCTGAAATCATAAAGATTGAGAGGAAACCCATGATGCTCTTTGCACAACGCATACACTATCATAAATTTAGCCTAAGAAAATTTGGCTATTATTATCAATTAACTCAGTCACTGGCAGTTTACTTGGGCTTCCTTTGTGGCAGGCAACATGTCTAGCACTAAATCAATAATCATCTCAGGAAATTTTCAATATGACCATTTCCCTAAAAACTCAGGGCTCTAAATACAAGGCATATTTGAAGAGTTGTTGCATCCAACATTACAAAACCAGTTTGTTTGCATGATCTACTATTGTGGACCTCCACTGGACTGGTGAGGAAAACAAAAACCAACAGACAGGCCTGGCTTGACACCTGGCTACACCAGTTATTAGCTCTGTAACCCCGTTTAAGATTCTCAGCATCTCCATCAAAACAAAAGGAGAGCAATGCTATTTCACACAGACGCTGACTCACCCAGTGGCTGACATACAAAAAGCACTCAATGAAAATTATTCTTCTTTTCCCCCATCGTTTCTCTGACAGTAGAGACCTAAATGTCCTCATTTAATCAACAAATATGTGTTACTGCCTTTATGCTAAACACTGGGTAGTGGGGTTACAAGGTTAATGAGACTTTGCCCTCCTTAAGATTTTTAAGCTGATTATAACTACAAACAAACAAGGAAGCATTTTAAAAATACACATAAACAAACAAATAAAGATAATTGCAAATTGAAGAGTTGTAATGGAAACAAAATGGTAACTGAGGTGGGAAAGAATGGGGTTGAGGCAAGGAGACCTCTCTGAGAGGTGAGAAGGGACCAGATGAGGAAGGGAGGTCAGATGGCTCCCTGAAGAGGGCAAAAAGCATGAGCCAAAAAGGCTCATTTTTGAAAAAGAATATGCCTTGCTTAAGGGACTGAGCAAAGGAACACCAGTTTATGGAAGAATCAAAAGGTCAGTATTCACACCCTCAACTCATTTAAAAATTTTATGTTGGTTCTTCTCACAACCAGTTTAGACGAGGTACAAAGAGCACTGGGCTTGTTGGCAGAAGATAGGTGTTTTAGTTTTGCAATTTACTAGCCATGTGTTAGTTTTTCTCCATGAGTCACAATTTTCTTATCTATAAGATGGTAAAGTAGGTAATATATGCCTAGAGGAAAGTAGGTGGTCACTTCCTGCATAATTAGAAATAACCAATTTTCCACTGGTTGCATCATTTCCAATGAGTGTGGTAGGTGAGCCAGACTAATCAGTATCCCTTAAATATCATGCCAAGGTTATTATGTCCATGTGGAGCAGAGCAGAGTCAAAGTCATGTTGACAGGAAGATGCATTTTCTTGATATAAATGAATCACATTGTCTTGGGAAGAATATTAACACTCACTTTTGCTTTCTGAGTAATGAGTGAGGTAACCTGCAGGTGTTCCCACTATTGAGGAGTCTGAATTGGTCTGTTTACCTACCTCCCGGCTCATCCTTCCATTCATCAGAACCAGAAACCCAGGACAGAAAATAGCCTCCATTGGAAGCTGGCCAAAGTGATGGTACTGGGGAGACCCCAGAAGGAAACAAATGATGAGGCTTTGTGTCCCTTGGGGTGCAGTGGAGTTGAGTTTCCCTGGGGAATGGGAAGAGGGTAGAGTTGACACAAGAATGGAGGCTTCATAAGAAGAGACAGAGTGGTGGAAATTAGGGAGAATTGGGGGGAGGGGTGTAAAAGAAAGAAGGATCATTGAGGACCTTCCTTCCCTCCTGCTTCCTCTGTGAGACCCAGGACAAAAGTGAGTTGACTCAGGCTCTTTCTGGATGTAGCTGTCTGCTGCATCCCACCAACCTGTGGAATACTCCTCCACCAGCAGGCAAGACTGGCCTACCTCAGTAAGGGGTAACAAATAGTTTCCAATCACTTTGATGGTGATGGCAAACGATAGTGCTAGGTTGTTTTGTTTTTTTGTTTTGTTTTAGCTTTTCTTTTATTATATTTTTTCAAAATAAAATCTGGAAACCCTAGTAAATTCCAGATATATGCTTGGAAACCGCTAGGGCATAGACCTCATTCTTTTATTCAGTTTGTTCTAAAGACATCAGCCAGAATGGGGAAGTGTTAAGAAAAATTGTCAGACCTAAAGGAAGAAAAAAACAAGAGAAGGCAGCTGAAAACAGACAACTCATGAGACTATTTCCCGCAGGTTGCTTCCAAGGCTATGTGTTTGGCTGATGGGTATAAAACAGGCTTCCCATGTCTTTGTGACTCATTCAAATGGAATTTTCATTTAGGAATATTATGCCATTTAAGAAATATTAAATGAGTTATTAAAGGGTGAAACAGGGAAGAGTTTTTGTTGATTTTGGTGACAATAAGAGTATATAGAATATAGAGCTGGTTTCTTTTTCTGGTTTTCATGAGCTGTGTGACTTTGACCCATGTCTTCCCCCTTTTCTACCCTAGGAAAGACATGTTAAGTGCAAAGTTCAGTCTAGTTTCAAGCATATAATTCCAACAGAGCTAACTGCTTTGGGGCTTCAGTCCCCAGAGTTCAAGTGTCTTTTCTGAGTCCAAATATGATCATTAAGATTAGGCATGGGGGGAGGAGTTAAGATGGCAGAGTAGTCAGGGGATCCTATGCTTGCCTTGTGCCTCAGACACAGCTAGATAAATATCAAAATATTCTGAACACCCAAGAAATCAATCTGAGGACTGAGAGACTAAACTGCACAACTAGAGGGAGTGAAGAGGCCACATCATGGAAAGTAGGAAGTGTGGAGATGTGATTTGGGGGAGAAAAGAATCATGGGTGCTGAGGAGGGGAAGGTCACAGAGAGAGGAGGAAGAGAGAGAGAGCAAGAGAGCAAGCAGTGCACAGGGGATCACACAAGAAAAACACTTTTCCAAAACCCATGAGGAAAATGAGAAAGGCTAATTATCATGAGATTTTACAACCACCAGAGGTCAAAGACCAAAGTTTCAGAAGCCTGCACCGTGGCCAGTGTGGAACTCAGTGAGGGCAGTGGTGTTCCAGTGGAGAAAGAGAACAGAGACCCAAGAGCAGATGGAGCAATCTGAGGATCCCCTGAGACACGTGGGGAGACAAGTTTCCCCCTCTTTGGAGTGCATCTGGGAGAGGTGGCACCACATCTCAAGGGACAAAAGAGCCACAGGTGCCACTGTGCTGCCCAGCTCCTTAGCATAGGGACAGAGACCTGCTGAAGGCAGCCAACCTGGACACCAGCTTTTTGCTGTGCTGTACTCTAAACTCCAAGCTCCTGCATGTTAGTGCAACTTCCCTTCTGAGACAAACCATCACTAGTCCCAGCATGTTGATACCCTTCCCCAAAGAATCAGTGTGTGTCCATGCCTCTCCCAGTCCTTGAGGTTTGGAGTTTTGAAACTCAGCCAGTGTGCCTCATAAAAAATACAGGTGCACTGGGGTGTAGGGCAAGCAGATGGCCTGGATACAGACAGGGTGAAGGCAGGATCTGATGAACACTGGGACACATGAGGGCTTCCCAGACAGTGGCAGGTGTGAACTCCGCTTTCCAGGAACAAGGGAAAGGGCGGGTACCTTTTACCTCCCTCACCTGTCACCATGGACTGACTTCAGTGAGCAATACCACACCCACAGGGGAAGTCCAAACTGCCTACACCAAGCCCCAACCACCTACACCCTGGAGATGTTTCTTTACTAGGGCAAGTATGCCTGAGAACCACAGAAGGAAGTCCTTCCACAAGAAGACCAACACAAAGACCCCACACACACCAAGTCTACTGACCATACAGTGCTGTGAAGCTTCTGCTTTGGGTCAGGTCTCTTTTAATTAGCAGACGAGAACACACCTAGTTAAAACTTGCCACACAGTGGCCAAGGTCCAAGCACTCCCCATTGCAGGCAAGGAGAAACTCTGCAGAGGACTGACCTGAGGGAAACAGCAGCCAATACACAACAACAGAGTGCACACAGCATACACCAGGAACACTTCACTTAGCGCCATTCCTCTCCTCCTCCACCACCACCTTCTTCTTCTTCTTCTTCTTCTTCTTCTTCTTCTTCTTCTTCTTCTTCTTCTTCTTCTTCTTCTTCTTCTAAGGTTCTATTATTTTTTAAGATTTTATTTACTTATTTGAGAGAATGCACAAGCCCGGGGTTGGGGGGGTAGAAGGAGAGAGAGAAGAAGATCCCTGCTAAGCAGGGAGCCCAAGATAAGTCATGGGCCTCAATCCCAGGACCCTGAAATCATGGCCTGAGCTGAAGGTGGACACTTAACTGACTAAGTCACCCAGGCACCCCTCAAGTTTCTATTTAAATACAAGTTTGTTAACATAGGGTAATATGGTTACAGGAGTGGAATTTACTGATTCATCACTTACATATAACACCTAGGGCTCATCACAACAAGTGCCCTCCTAAATGCCCATCACCATTTAGCTCATCCCAAGACTACCTCCCTCAGTTTGTTCTCTATTAACAGTCTTTTTTATGGTTTGCCTCCCTCTCTTTTTTTTCTCTTCTCTATGTTCATCTATTTTGTTTCTTTTTTTTAAAAAAGATTTTATTTATTTACTTGACAGAGACAGCCAGCGAGAGAGGGAACACAAGCAGGCGGAGTGGGAGAGGAAGAAGCAGGCTCATAGCGGAGGAGACTGATGTAGGGCTCCATCCCAGAACCCTGAGATCATGCCCTGAGCTGAAGGCAGATGCTTAACGACTGCGCCACCCAGGCGCCCCTCATCTATTTTGTTTCTTAAATTCCACATATGAGTGAAATCATATGGTATTTGTCTTTCTCTGACAGACTTATTTCACCTAGCAAATACACTCTAGCTCCATCCACACTGTTGCAAATGGCAAGATTTTATTCTCTTTGATGGCTGAGTAATATTCCAACATATTCCTGAGTAATATTCCATATACATATATATATATATATACATATATATATATATATATATATATATATATATACCACCTCTTCTTTATCCATTCATCAGTAGATGAACATTTGGACTCTTTCCATAATTTGTCTATTACTGATAATGCTACTACATCAGAATCAGGGGATGTACTGGTATGGTGATTAACATAATATAATAAAATAAAATTAATTAAAAAAAGACAAAAAAAAAGAAGCTCTTGTCCATATATACATGGAATATTACTCAGCTATCAGAAAGAACAAGTTCTCAACATTTCCTGCAACATGGACGTCACTGGAGGAGATAATGCTAAGTGAAATAAGTCAAGCAGCNGAGATAATGCTAAGTGAAATAAGTCAAGCAGCGAAAGACAATTATCATATGGTTTCTGTCATCTATGGAACATAAGAACTAGGAAGATCGGTAGGGGAAGAAAGGGATAAAGAAAGGGGGTAATCAGAAGGGGGAATGAAGCATGAGAAACTATGGACTCTGAGAAACAAACTGAGGGCCTCAGAGGGGAGGGGGTTGTGGGAATGGGATAGACTCATGATGGATAGTAAGGCGGGCATGTATTGCATGGTCCACTGGTTTTACACCCAACTAATGAATCATCGAACTTTACATCGGAAACTGGGGATGTACTGTATGGTGACTAACATAATATAATAAAAAAAAACATTAAAATAAAAAAAAAAGGAAGAGCCCTGGATGTTATATGTAAATGATGAACCACTGAACTCTACTCCTGAGACCAATATTGAACTGCATGTCAACTAACTAGAATTTAAATTTAAAAAATACAAAATAAATAAGAAAACATTTAAAATAATAATATTAATAATAATTCAAGGCTAGAGATACATGGTACTTCTTTCTTTCTCTTTCTCTTTCCTTTAGTTACTTATCTTCTTCTATTTTTTAACTTTGATTATTTGGTGTCAAATGTCCTGTTGTTATAATATGATCAAATCTTTTCAAAAAGTATGTGGGCGTTAATTATAAATAAATATAAAGACCATGATTGTACCTAAAGAAAGAGAGAGAGATTAGGCAACCTTTCATTGGTTTAGACCATGTGTGAACCTATCACACAAAGTCTTTTAAAACTATCTCATGGGTTTAATTATGCCTAAAATTCTCATTTGGGAAGAATATTGACAGAATTCCTGACCAAAAAAAATTCCTAGTCGAAGAAAACCCCCAAAATATGTCTTACTTCAGGAATGGACACTTAAGGAGTTCTGTGGATGCTCTCTTCAATGAAATAAGTATAACTGGCAAACATTGTTTTAAAAACAACTGGTAAAAAACATCTTCAGACCATGGTACCAGAGATTTGGCCAAAGATTATTCTAGATATTTCTGTAAAAGTATTGTTTAGATGAGGTTAACGCTTAAATCAGTAGATTACTCTTCATATTGTGGGTGGACCTCATCCAATTAGCTGAAGTCCTTAAACAGGAACAAAAAATGACCCTCTGAAGAAGACGGAATTCTGACAGCAGACTGTCTTTGGACTGGAACTGCCAGCATTGACTCTTCCCTACATCACCTGCCTGTGAGCCTACCCACATTTTGTATTTGCCAGCCTCCACAACTGTGTGGGCCAATCGATTCCTTAAAAATCTCTCTCCCTCTCTCTATAGAGAGTCAATTTCTTTGCAGAGAGAGAGAATACTATGAGTAATAGTATACCAACAAATTGGTTAACCTAGATAAGGTGTATAAGTTCCTAGAAACACACAAACTATCAAAACCAATGCAAGAAGAAACAGGAAATATGAATAGACCTATAATAAGTAAAGGGATTGAATCAGCAATCTAAAAACTTCCAGCAAATGGGGTGCCTGCGGGCACAGTTGGTTAAGCATATGACTCATGTTTTCAGTTCAAGTTGTGATCTAGGGGTCATGGGACCGAGCCCTCTCCCTCTGCCCCTCCTGCTCATGTGCTCTCTCTCTAAAATAATAAATAAATCTTTAACAAATGATAAAAATAAAAACTTCCAACAAAGAAGAGCCCCAGACAAGATGACTTCACTAATGAATTCTACCAAATCTTTAAAGAATGAACACCAATCCTTCTCAAACTCTCCCAAAAGATAGAAAAAGAGGAAATATCTCTGAATGTATTCTATGAGACAATATTACCCTCATACCATGGTCAAAGGCATCACAAGGAAAAACAAAAAACTACAGACCAATGTTGCTTATGAATATAAATGGAAAAACCTTCAACAAAATAGTAGGAAATTGTTATCTGGCAACATGTTAAAAGGCTTACAGACTATGACCAAGCAGGATAAGAAAATCAATCTATGTTATACACTACATTAATAGAATATTTTAAAGCAATGACATGGACATCCACATGCAGAAAAATGAACCTAGACACAGATCTTATATCTTTCAAAAAAAATGAATAACTCAAAATGGATCTTAGGCCTTGTGTAAAAGGCAAAACTATAAAACTCCTAGAAAATAACAAGAAAAAAATCTAGAAGACTTTGGGTTTAGGTCATGACTTTTTAGATACAACACCAAAGGCACAGCCCATGAAGGAAAAAATGGATAAGTTGGACTTCACTGAAATTAAAAAGTTATGCTCTGCAAAAGACACTCTAAAGAGGATGAAAGACAAGCCACAGACTGGGAAAAAATATTTGCAAAAAGATATATCTGATAAAAGACTATTACCCAAAATATACAAGGAACTCTTAAAACTTCTATAAGTTGGTTCATTGAATTTAAATTAAAAAAAATTTTTCTACAATAAGAAGACAAACCACCCAATTTAAAAATTGGGCCCAAATCATGGAAGGAGCCGAGATGCCCTTCAACAGATGACTGGATTAAGAAGCTGTGGTCCATATATACAATGGAATATTACTCAGCTATCAGAAAGAATGATTTCTCAACATTTGCTGCAGCATGGACGGCACTGGAGGAGATAATGCTAAGTGAAATAAGTCAAGCAGAGAGAGACAATTATCATATGGTTTCTCTCATCTATGGAACATAAGAACTAGGAAGATTGGTAGGGGAAGAAAGGGATAAAGAAAGGGGGGGTAATCAGAAGGAGGAATGAAGCATGAGACAGTATGGACTCTGAGAAACAAACTGAGGGCTTCAGAGGGGAGGGGCGTGGGGGAATGGGATAGGCTGGTGATGGGTGTTAAGGAGGGCACGCATTGCATGGTGCACTGGGTGTTATACGCAACTAATGGAGCATCGAACTTTACATCGGAATCCGGGGTTGTACTGTATGGTGACTAACATAATATAATAAAAAATCATTAAAAAAAATAAAAATAAAAAAATAAAAATTGGGCAAAACATCTGAACAGACACCAAAGAAAAGAGGCAGCTGGTAAATAAATGTATGAAAATATACTCAGCATTACAAGTCATTAGAGAAATACAAAGTAAAACTACAACAAGATACCATTATGCACCTATTAGAATGGGTAAAATCCAAAACAGTGACAGCACCAAATGCTGATGAGGCTGTGGAGCAAAAGAACAATCATTCAATTGTTGGTGAAAAAACAAAAGAGCAGGACTAGGATTTGCATCAATTAGTCAACCATGTACTCCATAACATGTTTATGTTCAGGGTACTGAATCAGGCACCAGATATCCTATGTTTTGATAATAACTAATATTTTTGATCATTTATTTTTCTCTAGAAAGATCCACATTTATTAGCTGGGAGCTTATACATACATTATATATATACTCAGTAAATACCATAACAATACTCAATGGTAAGCATTATCATTTCCTTCATAAAGATAAGCAAATTTGGGTCTCACAGAGGTGAAGTAATTTGCCTGAGTGTAAATGATGTAAAGATGCAAAGAAGAGAGAATGTTATTTTATGGAAAAGAGAAAAATTTGGGAGGGGCTCTTTTGAACAAAAGTCCATTGGAGAAAAACAAAAGTTCAGTGTGATGGTTTCTCATTGGCTGAGCTGTTGGGGTAGTTGATTTCCTGTAGAAGATGCAATATACATTCTTTCCCATTGGAACTTGTAAATGATTATTCTCTCCCATTGACAATTCTTCTGATGGGGTCTATAACTGACAACTCTTCCTGTGATTGACATCAAGTGGTATGGCCTGAAAACTCTCCCTTCTAGCCTACTAACGCCATGATAGTGGCGTTTCCTTTTATTAATTTTCACACTTGCCACCTGAGAGTTAAATCATAAATTCAGTCTACAATGGGCTGAAGCAAATATTTGTAAATTCACGTCAGAGAGAGTATCTTCTGGTCCAATAAGGATCTTTCAAACTTCTTGACCATGACCAATTATAAGAAATAGATTTCACATTGTGATCCAATGCATACACACACACAACTGAAATAACTTCTACAAGACAAGTCTTTTTTTTTTTAAAGATTTTATTTATTTATTTGACAGAGATAGGGATAGCCAGCGAGAGAGGGAACACAAGCAGGGGGAGTGGGAGAGGAAGAGGCAGGCTCATAGCGGAGGAGCCTGATGTGGGGCTCGATCCCAGAATGCGGGGATCACACCCTGAGCTGAAGGCAGACCCTTAACCGCTGTGCCACCCAGGCGCCCCTACAAGACAAGTCTTAATCCTTACTACATGCAATCTGGTATTCTCTATTCCATTTCCTCTTCTGTTTGTGCTGATATTGCTGATGTTGTTGTTGCTGCTGTAGTTGCTATTGTTGTTTTCCTATACTGAGGGACAGAAAGCACAGCAATTAAGATCAAAGATCTGGGGCCAGTCCAACCAAGTTCAACACTCAGATCTCAAGTTGTAGGATATAAAATTGACATACAAAAAATCAATTGCTATTCTATACTCTAAGGATGAAACATATGAAAAAAATCTAAAACTATGCCTTTTACAACAACACAAAAACAATAAAGTACTTATAAATAAATTTAACAAAGGAAATGAAAGATCTGTACAATAGAAACTCTAAGACTTTCTGACAGAAATTGAGGGTGATACAAACAAATGGAAAGGCACTCTGTATTCATGGATTGGAAGAATTAATATTGTTAAAATGTCCATATTACCCAACACCATCTATAGATTTAATGAAATTTCCATCAAAATACCAATGGCATTCCTCACAGAAATAGAAAAAAATACATACCCTCAAATTTGCATTAAAAACAAAGGACCTGGAATAGCCAAAACAATACTGAGGAAAAAAGAACAAAGCTGAAGATATCAGAAGGTATCACACTTCTTGGTTTCAAGCTATACTAAAAAACTACAGTAATAAAAACATTATGGTACTGGCACAAAAATAGACACACACACACCAATGGAACAGAGTAAAGAGCCCAGAATTAAATATATGGTCAACTAATATTCATCTAGGAAACCAAGAACACCCAATGGGAAAAAGACAGTCTTCAACAAAGGGTGTTGGGAAAACTGGACAAACACATGCAGAGCAATGGAATTAGACCCCTATCTTACACCACCCACAAAAATTAACTTGAAATGGTTCAAAGTTTCAAATATAAGACCTGATATTATAAAACTCCCAGAAGAAAATATATAGAAGAATCTCCTTGACATTGGTCTTGGCGATACCACCTAACTCAACAAAAGGGACTACAACAAACTTAAAACCTTTTGCAAGCAAAAATATAAATAAATAAATAATAACAAAAATTAAAATACAATTTACAGAATGGGAGAAAAGTTTTTGCAAACCATATAGCAGATAAGGAGTTAATATCCAAAATGTATAAAGAACCCATATAACACAAAATAAAAAAAAATGGTAATCTAATTTTAAAATTTGCAAAAAAAACTAAATAGATTTTTTTTCCAAAGAAGACATCCATATGGCCAACAGGTACATGAAAAGATGCACGACAGCACCAATCATCAGGAAAATGCAAATCAAAACCACAATAAGATGTCAACTCACACTTGTTAGAAAGGCTATTATCAAGAAGACAAGAGATAGCAAGTGCTGGCAAGTATGTAAAGAAAAGGGAACTCCTACACTGTTGGTAGGAATGTAAATTGGTTCAACCACTATGAAAAACAGTACGGAGTTTCCTCAAAAAATTAAAACTACTCTTACCATATAATCCAGCAATTTCACTTTTGGGTATATATCCAAAGGAAATAAAAACAGGATAGAAGAAATACGCACATTACCCTTTATTGCAGCACTATTCACAATAGCCAAGATACGGAAACAACCTAAGTGCCCAAGAACAGATGAATGGATAAAGCAGATGTGTGTGCGTGTGTGTGTGTGTTCAAATACTACGTGAAATATTATTTAGTCATGAGAAAGAAGGATAGATATCCTGGCATTTGCAACAACATGGATAGACCTGGAGAGTGTTATGCTAAGTGAAATAAGTCAGAGAGACAAAGACAAGTATTGTATGATATCACTTACATGTGGAATTTTAAAAAGCCAAAGTTGTAAAAATAGAAAATAAAATGGTGGTTACTAGGGGAAGAAGGGTGGGGAGACAGGATAGAAACTGTTTAAAGGTATAAACCTATACAAGTAGTAAATAAGCACTGGAGAAATAATCCACAATGTGGTGAATGTAGATGACAATATTGTATTATGATCATCAAACTTGTTAAGAGATTAGATCTCAATTATCCCAACTACTAAAAAGAAAGGATAATTTTTTAAAAGATTTTATTTATTTGACAGAGAGAGAGAGAACACAAGCAAGGGGAGTGGCAGAGGGAAAAGAAGAAGCAGACTCCCCACTGAGCAAGGAGCCTGATATGGACTCATTCCCAGGACCCCAGGATCATGACCTGAGCTGAAGGCAGATGCTTAACTAACTGAGCCACCCAAGCACCCCAAAAAGAAAGGATAATTATGTAATGTGTTGGTGTGGTAATTATCACTACAATGGCAATCATATTACAATATATAAAATATTTTAAATTAACATATTGTACACCTTAAACTTACACAGTGTTATATGTCAATATATTTCAATTAAAATAAATAAATATCCCAGTTCTGCCAGATACTAGCTTTGTGACTTAAGGGCTTTGTATCCCAGTTTCACCTTCTGTAAACTGGGAATAATAACAACAACTCCTCAGGAGTAGATGGGAAGATTCAATGAGGAAATACACATAGAGCACTTAGACGAGCTCAACAGAAAGGGATGTGTACATGTTTGTATAGTAATAATAATTACTACTTTTCAAAGTTAGTCAAGATACACTATATTGACTTCATGCCCAGAAACAAGTCAAACCCAGCAGTTAAGAAACCAAGGCTACACTATAACCTGGACCGTATCTTCCAGATCATGAGACATTGCCCAGCCATGCAGCACCCGAATTACGGAGTGCCTGCAGCCCGGATCAGCAGGCTCACCAAGCAAGCGGCTAGCACAGCAGGAGCCCAGCACACGGTGATGCCAGGATGTCTTCACCTTTACATCACAGCACTCTCCCCCCTTCTCTGATCCACTGCTCATCAGGACACCTAAGGAACTGCTCTGTCTTAATGCTTGCCCACAAAGAGTCTGCTCTAGAATGGAGAAGATGCATCTGTGAAAAATAAGTTGCTCCTATGATAACATAAAATGGGATATATTGATGGAAAGATTTCTTTCTGTCAATTAGGCCAGAGATATGGAATTGGGAGCCTATTGGCAGTGGAGAAGGGGTCTGCTGAAATGCTCTCACTTTCTATCTGGAAAGAAGGGTGCTTCAACACAATCAGAAAGGTTAGGGGGCAAACAGGGCCATCTTGCAAAGATTCTGTCCCTGACCAAACTCTAGCCATACTACTCTGAGCCCTCTTCTTTTTTTTCAATTTTTTATTATGTTATGTTAGTCACCATACAGTACGTCATGAGTTTTTGATGTAATGTTCCATGATTCATTGTTTGCGTATAACACCCAGTGCTCCATGCAATACGTGCCCTCCTTAATACCCATTACTGGACTAGTCCATTCCCCCATCCCCCTCCCCTCTGAAACCCTCTGTTTGTTTCCTGGAGTCCATAGTCTCTTGTGGCTCATTCCTCCTTTTGTTTACCACCCCTTCATTCTTCCCTTCCTTCTCCTACTGATCTCTCTGCTATTCCTTATGTTCCACAAATGAGTGAAACCATATGGTAACTGTCTTTCTCTGGTTGACTTATTTCACTTAGCATAATCTCCTCCAGTCCCGTCCATGTTGCTGCAAATGTTGGGTAATCGTTCTTTCTGATGGCTGAGTAATATTCCATTGTATATATGGACCACATCTTCTTTAACCATTTGTCTGTTGAACGGCATCTCACTGAGCCCTCTTCTTGACTGGACCTCAGCCCTGGCCTATAAAGACTTAAATAAAATGCCAAAATCATCCCTAAAAATTCAAGTCTGTATCACTAGAATGACCCTAACTCCCTTAAAATGCCTGCCTGAGAAAACAAGGCTGCAAAGAAATTTACTATTTGTTCCAGTCAGGTCAGGTCTCCATATCATATTGATCAGGCCCTTGGATACACAAGTACAATACCAAGAGAACACAACTGGGGGAAGGACATTGTATTGTAAACAAACAATGAGAACAGTGTGGATTTAAAAGTTTTCCTGAAATGTGTCTAGTGGAGATCACCTAAAGAAAATGACCCCAGGACAATGGCTAGCAGGATGCTATTTCTGCTTTTAAAGGTCTGGTAAGATTACAGCACCATGGGGAAGAGTAAGAATAGTGAAATTTCTGAGACCTGAGGAACGCAAACCCTAAGAAAAGTAAACAATTGTCAATCACTTGCATTAGAGCAGTCAGAAGAGGTGCTGTCTCTGTGCTGGCAAGCTTTGTAATCCTGTAAAGCTATGTGTGCCTTCCAGTGCACTAAAGGGATTAAAGTATTTCATGAGCAACTGATACATCAGGCTTTGATTCTAATTCAATTTCTATAGGTGCTTTGTTAATTTTACAATTGATGTTTATACCTTTGTGGAAATACAATTTGGTAAACCCGTGTGCAGGTATTTAGGGGATTGTTCACTGTTTGCTATGTTAAAGAAGCTAGTTATCTGATAGTGTAAGATTAGTGACATTGGCATTAAATAGTGTGTGTTGGGTCTCAGGCATTACAGAATTCTCTCTGATGATGACCTCTAGGAGGTATGAAGTGTGATACACAACTTTACTTTTTCCTTCTCTGGAAGAGAGAGAATCTAGAATGAAGGGAGTTTCCAAAGGGGCTTATCTGTGCTTAGCCCCATGCCAGGCAATGAACTATGTGGTTAGGCAAAGGAAAGAGGCCCAGAATGCAGATCGTCTCTCCCTGGGGTAAGACAGGAGGTTGGAGCACTGTTTTCCATTTCTCTAGGTAGAGCAAGTAGGGAGATATTCACAGGTCCTGGGTGCTGCCCCTCCTCTGCACCCCTCACTCCAATCCCCACTTGGCAATTTCTCAAACATGGGTTCTTCCAAGGAGCACCATCCAAGTTCAGAAGACCAGAAAGTGACAGGGGGTTGAGAAATATGGTGGAGAAATATGGACAGCATGAGTGGAGGGCAGCAAAGGCCCCAGCCAGACTGACTTCCGGTCCTAGCTGCAGAGAGGCCAGACTAAGATTTCCTCTTCATCTCTCTATACCCTTATCTCTTTAATGCCTGGAAGTGAAGGGTGTCTTCCCGCCCACTTTCACCCCTTCATTCAGGATCAGTCTTCCATCTCCCACACTGAGATCTGGTGGGAGGAAGCCCTGGCTATTCTCCACTATGTCATGTCATTCACCCTGGACTCAAGGCCTGACTATAGATCACCCTCCAGTAATTTATGGGCATTCTGGGAAATGTTAGAAGGGCATTTCTCTCCACACTAGGACTCTGACTCACTGTGTGGCCTTGGCCTCACCACTGGTACTTTCTAGACTTCAGACTCTGTATAAAATGAGGTCATTGTCCCAATTATCGCAACAGAGACACCATATATCCATCAAAGTGCTTTGTGAACTATACAGAGCCATATCCCTTCCAATTCCTGCTATGGGTGGTGGGATAGGGAGGGCTGGGTGTACAGGTTCTAAAATTTTACAGGATAAGGATGCATAAGCCTTAATCTTAAGGGTCTGACAGTTTATCAAAATATTCAGAGACATGAAAACAAATCATCACACCAAATGTGGAAGTCCAGTTCCTTTTAATTCTCCTAAAACTCAAAATTCTCTAGGTGTTTGGGGAAGGAGAATTCTGAGAGTCTAGGATTAATGACAAAATTCAGGATGAGTCTCTCCATGGCCTTCCAGTGTTATGTTGACCAAAACCCCTGGCTTCAACTTTCCAAACTGTGAGACCTGAGATGCAATGGTCTATCCTCAGGGAGAAGCCTCTTGATCTCCTGCATGGATGGGTCATCCTTACCCAGTTACTAGTTCTAATTCCAACAGATCTTTTTGGAGATTCATCACCCTAAACTACGATATCTTTAAGCTCATCATCTACAGCCTGCTTCCTCACAGATCCATTCTGTACTCTTCAGTTCTGAAACAGGCTTTTCCTACAAACCACATTTCCCAGGATCTTTTGTCCACAGGTTTCCAACTAAGTTCAGCCAGTAGAAGCCTCCTAAGGAGGCAAACCCTAAGAAATGGGGCATTAGAGGTTGGATGAAAGGAAAAGCCAGATTAATTCCTCCTCTTTCTCTACTCCAGGTGGTGTCTCCAGCTGTGGCTACATTTCCTTATAGTAAATCTAAGATATCATGTCCTTTCCTACATAGTTAAGAATACTACTTAAAACATACTGTGAAAACATGGAGATTTCCTCAGACCCAAAAAAGGGTGAAGCTAACCCTCTAAAGAAGAGAAGCCTCCAGAATCCACACCTGTGAAGAGGCAGAGCTAAGATTCAACACCAAGATTTCTAACTCTAAACCTCCCCAACAGACCACAGCCACGCCCTGCCTCTACCACAGGTCCCACTCCTGCACACTTTGGGCAGGCCCAGGTTGGGTCCCTGGAACATTCTACAGTGATCCTGACACGTGCATTGACCACCCTTGGCAAAGGTCTCAGGCCACTCTGGTGATCTTAGAAAATGCACCACGTGTCTTCCAACTCCTCCTTCTCTTCCCATTTCTATATTGGTGTCATCTGCTTACACTGAAGGCTAAGAGCAGGCAGAGAAGCAAGTTAACCATTAATTTCATTTCCTTGTACATTTATAATGGAGTTACTGTGTGAAAATCAGGACCGCAGCATATGAAAGGAATTCCAGAGAATTCCTGGCAAAAACCCTGAGATCAGGTTATGGATGGAACCCTAGTTGAAATGTTTCTTCCTCAGTGGGAGGTGTAGCCAGAGGCAAGAAGGATGGGGAAACAGTCCTTTTGACTACTTTTGGGATAGGATTGCTGTCAACTAGGTTTTAACATTTACAACCTGGAAAAAAATCAACATCACACAAACACACACATCCAGCCCAGAAAACTGAGACTTCTCCTAGGGCAGCCCCTATCAAATATGGTGTTTTGTACAAGTTTCCTGTAAGCTGTGAGATGTTTCCAAAGCAACCTTTAATAAATAATTACTGAAGAACCAAAGATAAAGAACCCCCCCCCAAAGGGGATTCAAGGTTGCCCCTTCCACATGTCTGTGCCTGCATCCTAGACCGCTCTCTCCTGAGCATCATTCCAGTATCTCTATCACCACAAGGATATTGATGGGGAAGTGAAACTCAATACCACTCCAGCTAAACCCAACCCTTCCCCTACTTTACCACTCAAATATTCTTATTCTCCTATTGCCCCTCCCATTATAGGTAATGGTACCATAATTCTCCAGCCAGTCAACCATGCCAGAAGCCAGGGAGTCATTTTAAATTGTTCCCTCTCCTACTAATTGTTTGTCCCTCTTAACTGGGGCATACACAGACCTAAGCTAGGTCACGGGCCCACAGTTTTAATTTCTGTTAATGTTTATCTCTTTATGAGAGAAAAAGATCAAAGAGTGTCCTTTCCAGAGCCAAAGAGGGCCAGTGCATGTCTGTCCTTCTCTTCTAGGCTTCCACATCTACTCTGTGGCAGTTTCACCCCACTCTTTCTGCTTCCCTCTCGACCTCACACTTCAGGCATGAGTCCAGACTTAGACAACCCTAATGCTGGTTAGTTACTTCTCTTGAGTCACCCTCACAGAAGAGTGGGTGCCCATGTAATTTGCCAGAGCCTCCACCCTCATAGATCAGGGTGAGGACCACAGTGTTCACAGTGACCATCTGCTGTGTNGAGAAATATGGACAGCATGAGTGGAGGGCAGCAAAGGCCCCAGCCAGACTGACTTCCGGTCCTAGCTGCAGAGAGGCCAGACTAAGATTTCCTCTTCATCTCTCTATACCCTTATCTCTTTAATGCCTGGAAGTGAAGGGTGTCTTCCCGCCCACTTTCACCCCTTCATTCAGGATCAGTCTTCCATCTCCCACACTGAGATCTGGTGGGAGGAAGCCCTGGCTATTCTCCACTATGTCATGTCATTCACCCTGGACTCAAGGCCTGACTATAGATCACCCTCCAGTAATTTATGGGCATTCTGGGAAATGTTAGAAGGGCATTTCTCTCCACACTAGGACTCTGACTCACTGTGTGGCCTTGGCCTCACCACTGGTACTTTCTAGACTTCAGACTCTGTATAAAATGAGGTCATTGTCCCAATTATCGCAACAGAGACACCATATATCCATCAAAGTGCTTTGTGAACTATACAGAGCCATATCCCTTCCAATTCCTGCTATGGGTGGTGGGATAGGGAGGGCTGGGTGTACAGGTTCTAAAATTTTACAGGATAAGGATGCATAAGCCTTAATCTTAAGGGTCTGACAGTTTATCAAAATATTCAGAGACATGAAAACAAATCATCACACCAAATGTGGAAGTCCAGTTCCTTTTAATTCTCCTAAAACTCAAAATTCTCTAGGTGTTTGGGGAAGGAGAATTCTGAGAGTCTAGGATTAATGACAAAATTCAGGATGAGTCTCTCCATGGCCTTCCAGTGTTATGTTGACCAAAACCCCTGGCTTCAACTTTCCAAACTGTGAGACCTGAGATGCAATGGTCTATCCTCAGGGAGAAGCCTCTTGATCTCCTGCATGGATGGGTCATCCTTACCCAGTTACTAGTTCTAATTCCAACAGATCTTTTTGGAGATTCATCACCCTAAACTACGATATCTTTAAGCTCATCATCTACAGCCTGCTTCCTCACAGATCCATTCTGTACTCTTCAGTTCTGAAACAGGCTTTTCCTACAAACCACATTTCCCAGGATCTTTTGTCCACAGGTTTCCAACTAAGTTCAGCCAGTAGAAGCCTCCTAAGGAGGCAAACCCTAAGAAATGGGGCATTAGAGGTTGGATGAAAGGAAAAGCCAGATTAATTCCTCCTCTTTCTCTACTCCAGGTGGTGTCTCCAGCTGTGGCTACATTTCCTTATAGTAAATCTAAGATATCATGTCCTTTCCTACATAGTTAAGAATAACTACTTAAAACATACTGTGAAAACATGGAGATTTCCTCAGACCCAAAAAAGGGTGAAGCTAACCCTCTAAAGAAGAGAAGCCTCCAGAATCCACACCTGTGAAGAGGCAGAGCTAAGATTCAACACCAAGATTTCTAACTCTAAACCTCCCCAACAGACCACAGCCACGCCCTGCCTCTACCACAGGTCCCACTCCTGCACACTTTGGGCAGGCCCAGGTTGGGTCCCTGGAACATTCTACAGTGATCCTGACACGTGCATTGACCACCCTTGGCAAAGGTCTCAGGCCACTCTGGTGATCTTAGAAAATGCACCACGTGTCTTCCAACTCCTCCTTCTCTTCCCATTTCTATATTGGTGTCATCTGCTTACACTGAAGGCTAAGAGCAGGCAGAGAAGCAAGTTAACCATTAATTTCATTTCCTTGTACATTTATAATGGAGTTACTGTGTGAAAATCAGGACCGCAGCATATGAAAGGAATTCCAGAGAATTCCTGGCAAAAACCCTGAGATCAGGTTATGGATGGAACCCTAGTTGAAATGTTTCTTCCTCAGTGGGAGGTGTAGCCAGAGGCAAGAAGGATGGGGAAACAGTCCTTTTGACTACTTTTGGGATAGGATTGCTGTCAACTAGGTTTTAACATTTACAACCTGGAAAAAAATCAACATCACACAAACACACACATCCAGCCCAGAAAACTGAGACTTCTCCTAGGGCAGCCCCTATCAAATATGGTGTTTTGTACAAGTTTCCTGTAAGCTGTGAGATGTTTCCAAAGCAACCTTTAATAAATAATTACTGAAGAACCAAAGATAAAGAACCCCCCCCCAAAGGGGATTCAAGGTTGCCCCTTCCACATGTCTGTGCCTGCATCCTAGACCGCTCTCTCCTGAGCATCATTCCAGTATCTCTATCACCACAAGGATATTGATGGGGAAGTGAAACTCAATACCACTCCAGCTAAACCCAACCCTTCCCCTACTTTACCACTCAAATATTCTTATTCTCCTATTGCCCCTCCCATTATAGGTAATGGTACCATAATTCTCCAGCCAGTCAACCATGCCAGAAGCCAGGGAGTCATTTTAAATTGTTCCCTCTCCTACTAATTGTTTGTCCCTCTTAACTGGGGCATACACAGACCTAAGCTAGGTCACGGGCCCACAGTTTTAATTTCTGTTAATGTTTATCTCTTTATGAGAGAAAAAGATCAAAGAGTGTCCTTTCCAGAGCCAAAGAGGGCCAGTGCATGTCTGTCCTTCTCTTCTAGGCTTCCACATCTACTCTGTGGCAGTTTCACCCCACTCTTTCTGCTTCCCTCTCGACCTCACACTTCAGGCATGAGTCCAGACTTAGACAACCCTAATGCTGGTTAGTTACTTCTCTTGAGTCACCCTCACAGAAGAGTGGGTGCCCATGTAATTTGCCAGAGCCTCCACCCTCATAGATCAGGGTGAGGACCACAGTGTTCACAGTGACCATCTGCTGTGTTCTAACCAGGCGAGATGATTTCATACACCCATCAATGAAAGAAGGCTACAACAGAAGGGGTGTCATTGTGGAGTCAAACCACCTATCTCATAGCACCCAAATAGGGTCCTCCACACTGGCTGCACCCACATGGGATCCCCTACCATGGAAACTTTTCACCCTGTCTCTTCCACCCAAACTGTTCCTGGGAGAAATTTGAGAGCAGTTTGAGATCTGCATTCCTGCAACTCTGAATTGGAGGCAATGAGCTCCTAGACCCAAGGATATTGTACTTGTTCAAGGTGAGGTTTTACCTGTGACTGAGGACTTCCAGTTTGGGGGCTTTCAGGAGGAGGGGCTCACCATTCTTGCCTCCAGAAAAGACTGATCCCGGCCAGCACATAGCAATAATCTGTGAGGTAGACACATAGATGCACCAGGGAGCCCAGGCCTTGAGAGACAGAGAGTCCCCATTCTTGGCCTCACTCCCTGACCATAACCTGCAACACACTCCCTCACCCTGCCAGGCAGCAGCACCGGCAATGCTGTGCAGGGAGCACCTTGCCTTTTGTAGGTGTCTTATGAAGAGCAAAGAGACACCACATGTCTATCAAAGTACTTTATGAACTGTAGAAAGCCAGAGACATGGAAGCAGATGGACCAATTTAGCATGTGTCCTGTGATGGCGATGATAGGAAGAGACCCCCATTGTTGAACGTATGGAAATCTTTCTGAAATGATAAATGCACAAACATCACAGTGCTCATGTGACTTGAGTCCTGCAATGTGCCTATTACTAATGCTTTCTCATTTGAATCTCAGAACTACAATGTGCATCTTGTAGCACAGGCGGGATGCTGAGTAGAGGAGGACTCATTGTGCTGCCCACTGCTGACACTTAATGCCTTCTCTGAGTTTCTGTTTCCTTGTCTGCAAATAGAAGAATATTAGAACCTACCCAGAAGTGGTACCTTTCTTTCCTCTGTGTCTAGTAGACTTCAGGAGAAGCCTAATAGTTCATAACTCACTCAGGCCCAAAGCCTGTCACTAATAGATACAGTGCAATACTCCATTACTGTATGGAAATGCAACTCATGGATAAATTCACCCATCTACAAACTTTATCTTTTTAAACAAATTAAGGTCCTGAAGTTTTATATAATGGACCAACAATAGAAAGGTCCTTTATAATAAAATAATGAGTGTTTCAATGTGGAAATGCCTGAGCAAAACTAGAGTATAAGATATAAGAAAGAAACCAGATGATTGGATTTAAGTGATTGGATTTAAAAGAGATACTATATTTTGACATTTTTAAGGAAAGGCTAAATATGCATAGGACCATAATGAATTCCAGAGCAACAAAGTCCAACTGGGGCAGTTGTGTGTAGTGTTTCGGCCCCTCAAATTACCATGAATGCTGTTGCTATGAATAATGCAGTTTTCCAAAGTGAATGGCTCTCAGTAAATTTCTGAGCAAAATGTTTAGTCCTTTTTACATGACAATTGCATGCTTGGAAAATTCAGCAGTTGGTGTATGGTTCTTTTCTCTCTCTCTCTCTCTCTCTCTCTCTCTTTCTCTTCATTTTTTTTTATTGTGGTACAATACATAGAAGGTAAAAATTTACTATCTTAACCATTTTTAATTGCACAGTTCAGTGGTGTTAATCTCCATGTTCTCTTTTCTCTCCACCATGACAACCAGCAATTCTTCAGATAGCATCTTCTCTATCAGCTTGGGTCCCAGGTTAATATGAGTTGGAGCAGACATGCAGCTGACCCAGATAGTGTGAGCAAGAAATAAATCTTTAATATTGTTACTTCTGACACCTTGGAGTCACTTGTTATAGCAGCAGTACTTAGTCTCTCCTGGCTGATGCCCAAGGTAACACACGGCTGTTGTCTCCAACTTGCTGTCCACACTGCTGGCTAAAGACCATGAAGTTTCCATGCAATAACATCTGGCTTGTAACTAAGTAGATGAAAGTGTTTCTACCTTCAAAAACCTCAAGATGCAGGATGCAGACCAGGAACAAAAACATCTGAAATCAAGGGCAAAGGTGTACAACTAAACATGTGCTTTCATTAGCATGGGGCATGCTCGAATGGCCTGATCTCCTGGGTACTTGAGAAAGAATTTTCCTCAGAAGTGAGGCTTTGAGCAATGTCACAGCCAATTTTCTCATTCTAAAGAGAAAGATAGGGATGAAGAGAAGCCAGGACAGAGGGGAAATAAGTTCCTTAATCACTGACTATCATTTCAGGCAAGGAATTTTATTGCTATCTACCCCTGATAACATGTGGGTAGACACACACAAAAGAGAGGTGATGGTGTCAGGTTGTCTAGCCCCAGCCTGGGACCACCCAACTTTTGCATAATCCCTGATAGCCTGCCACCCAAGAGAACAGGTTCTTTGAGTGACCAAGCCCTCAGCCCTTCATTGACAAGTAACAGATGGTGTTTGTACTTCTTTCAAGGACAGACCTGTCATGCATAGGTGGAGGAGGAAATAAAGGCTCCATAAACACACTCAAACCTTCTTTATGGCATTCACTTATATATCTGGCAGATGTCCAACTCTAAAATCCCACTCTTCCTGAACATGTAAAATGACTTGGGTCAAAGTTCACAGAGGCAGAGAAGGGTCTGGTGGTGATAGAGTTGGCTGGAACACAGGTGGTGTCACATAGTGGAGCCCACCCTGGAGAAAGACAGCCAATTTTGCAACTCTCCCTCAATTTCTGGCCCTGGAACTGTTTTAGGTGCTTTGAGCCTAGGCACTCTGGCTCCACAGTCCGGGTAAGAAAACTGTAAGCTTTTATATTTCCCTTATGCCCAGGTTTTTTTTTATTAAAGTATTTATTTATTTATTTATTAAATTTATATATTTATTTATTTAATGATTTATTAAATCAATATCTATTTAATGTCCCTTGTAAAAACCTGGGCATAAGGGAAATATAAAAGCTTACAGTTTTCTTACCTGGACTCTGGAGCCAGAGTGCCTAGGCTCAAAGCACCTAAAACAGTTCCAGGAGGAGTTAATATGGCAGAGGAGTTGAGCTGGATAGGTATCAGACCAGCGGGAACATCCACAGAATCAGCCTGAGACGCAGGAAGATACAACTGGATCTCTACAAATGAACATCTCCAGCGCTGAGTATTGAGGTACGAAGCATTGAGCCATGAAACCCGCACAGATATCGGAAGATAAACGGAAGGTGGAGGGAGCCGCCGTGTCCGGGTGCCGGGAAGTGGTAGCCACCTGCACGGGGGAGCGGACCGTGGACCTGCACCCTCGAGACAGCAGACTGAGACCATGAGCCAGGAGCGCGTGCCACCAAGCATCTCACGGAGCTCCGGAACTCTGGTGTGCTCACTGGATACAGACTGAGACCGGGAGCTCTGGGAGCGTGGGCGGGGCGGCTGGCGGTTGGTGGCTGGCGGTGATAGAAACACAAAGAACAGAGACACGCCGGCCCTGGAAGTGAGGGCTGGGACGCCGGGTGTGGGGTGCACAGCCCAGGATGCTGCAGGGTTGAGCAGCACCAACAGAAACAGAGTTAAAGTGGCCAGAACATCAGTGGAGAACAGGCCGCAATCCCTCCATTCTGTGACAGAGTCTGAATTCAGCCGCTGCTGTTCTGACTCTCAGAAGAGGCACAGCAGACCACCAGGGAAAGCTGCCAGAGAACAAAAGCCAAGAGAAACCGGCTCACAGGGTGCCCATCCCCATCCTCCCTCGCAGGGGACATGAAGACTCTACCCAAACAGGGTTTCCTGAGTATCGGTGCAGCAGGCCCCTCCCCCAGAAGAAAGGCTGAAAAATCAAGAAGCCCACAACCCGGGGCACCTGAGTGGTGCAGTCTTTAAGTGCCTGTCTTCGGATTAGGGCGTGATCACAGCGTTCCGGAAAGGAGTCCCCAATCGGGCTTCTCTGCTGGGAGCCTGCTTCTTCCTCTCCCTCTCCCTCTACCCTGCTTGGGTTCCCTTTCTTGCTGACTGTCATCTCTATCTATCTCTCTCAAATAAATAAATAAAATCTTTAAAGAAGAAGCCCACATCCCTAAGATCTCTATAAAACAAGGGCGCACGGCCTGGGTCCCAGTCAATAATTTGGGCTCTGGACAAACCCACAATCTCTCTTCATCAGAATGACGAGAAGGAGAAGTCCCCCCCAGCGAAGAAAAGATAATGAGTCTGTGGCCTCTGCCACAGAAATAATAGATATAGATGTATCCAAATTATCAGAAATGGAATTCAGAGCAACAATGGTCGAGATGATGAGTAGACTTGAAAAAAGTATTAATGAAAACGTTACTGAGAATATAGAATCCCTANAGAATCCCTAAGGGCAGAAATGAGAGCGAATCTGACAGAAATTAAAAATTCTATGAGCCAAATGCAGTCAAAACTAAAGGCTCTGACGGCCAGGGTCACTGACACAGAGGAACCCATTAGCGAATTGGAGGATGGGTTAGTAGAAGAAAAAACGAAAATAGAAGCTGGTCTTAAAAAAATCCACCCAAGAATGTAGATTACGGGAGATTACTGACTATGAAATGATCCAATGTCAGAATCATCGGCATCCCTGAGGGGGTGGAGAAAAACAGAGGTCGAGAAGAGATATTTGAACAAATTGTAGCTGAAAACTTCCCTAATCTAGCAAGGGAAACAAGCATTCGTGTCCAAGAGGCAGAGAGGACCCCTCCCAAGCTCAACCACGACAAACCTACGCCACGTCACGTCATAGTGGAACTCGCAAATATTAGATCCAAGAATACAGTATTGAAAGCGGGCAGGACAAAGAAATTTCTCACGTACCAAGGCAAAGGTATCAGAATTACATCAGATTTGTCACACAGACCTGGAATGACAGAAAGGCTTGGGGGGGGGC
>NC_048220.1:1786727-1818730 GCF_002007445.2 Ailuropoda melanoleuca
TGCATGGTGCACTGGGTGTTATACGCAACTAATGAAGCATCGAACTTTACATCAGAATCCGGGGATGTACTGTATGGTGACTAACATAATATAATAAAAAAATCATTTAAAAAATAAAGATATAAAAGGTTAAAAAAAATAAAATAAATAAATAAATAAATAATTAAAATAATAAAATAATAAAAAAGAAAGAAGATGTGGTCCATATATGTAATGTAATATTACTCAGCCATCTAAAAGAATGATTTCTCAACATTTTCTGCAACATGGATGGGACTGGAGGAGATAATGCTAAACGAAATAAATCAAGCAGAGAAAGACAATTATTATATTATTTCACTCATCTATGGAACATAAGAAGTAGGAAGATCAGTAGGAGAAGAAAGGGAAGAAGGAAGGGGGCGCACAAAGAAGGGGGAATGAACCATGAGAGACTTTGGACTCTGGAAAACAAACTGAGGTCCTTAGAGGGGAGCGAGGTGGGGGATCTGGATAGGCCGATGATGGGTATTAAGGAGGGCACGTACTGGGGCGCCTGGGTGGCACAGCGGTTGAGCGTCTGCCTTCGGCTCAGGGCGTGATCCCGGCATTATGGGATCGAGCCCCACATCAGGCTCCTCTGCCATGAGCCTGCTTCTTCCTCTCCCACTCCCCCTGCTTGTGTTCCCTCTCTCACTGGCTGTCTCTATCTCTGTCGAATAAATAAATAAAATCTTTAAAAAAAAAAAAAAAGGAGGGCACGTACTGCATGGTGCACTGGGTGTTATACGCAAGTAATGAATCATGGAACTTCACATCAAAAACTTGGGATGTATTGTATGGTGAGTAAAATAGCATAATAAAAAAAGTATTATTAAAAAAAAAAAACACCTGAGATCTGTCCATGATGCTAGAGATCCCCTGGTCATCCCTGTGACCAATTTTTCTTTGACCCTCAATGTCACCATAAACTACAATCAACCCCTCTTGTAAGTCACCTACAGAACTTGACTTTTATGGCCAGACCACCCAGGGCTTGTTTTTACTTTTCTCCCAGTCTAACTATTGTACTTGACCAGTTAGACACAAATACCTACTCAAATTATAAATTTGCACTCTTGTTTTCTTATCATTATCTAAACTGGACTATCCCCAACCATGAAAAGATCTTTCCAGCAGCACCCATTTTTGCAAGTTATTTAGAACAACCTTTATTTCAAGCTAGGAGTTTCATTTCCTGAATATACTGAAAATGTAACTAACTCCTGGTCTGAATGGACAAATATGTTGTGAACAAATCTATTAATAGTGCCACCTTAGTGGGAATGGTTTGTGCCCCAAGAGGACGGATCCTTGTCTCGGGTGGTTATCATTCTCCTTTGGCCTATGAACACCTAGATGGCTGGCACATAACTGGGCAATGCCTTTTATGTTATCTAATTGTGCCCCTAACTGTCCACAATCAAACTGAGACACCTCATTGGTAAATTCTCCTAAATTTATGTCATCAAGTTAGAAAGGCCCTACCAGGAGACATTCATAAGACAGGATTTACTTCCCTTAGGAGATCCCTACTTCCTTGGTTAGGAGTATGAATGAGCTATAATCAGGAAACTTTCAACTCTTTAAAATACTGCAGATACTGTTAAAGCAATCACCACCCAAAAAAATTCCTTAGACTCCCTGGCCAAAAAAGCTCTTGGTGATAGGACAGTTCTTGACTATCTTATAGATGAGCAAGAAGGTGTCTGTGCTATAGCTAACACCACTAGTTGCACCCAAATTAACTCTTCTGGGGAAGTTAAAACTTAGCTATATATGGTCACTAAACAAGCCATCTGGCTTAACAAAATGACTCCTTCAGTGAGGTCTTTCTTTGACTTAATTGTTCTTAATTCATTTGAGTCTTGGGAACCAGGGCTCTAAAGTGCACCCCAGACATTGGGAATTATCCTGCTTATAATAATCACAGTACTCTCCCTGGCACATTGTATTCTCTCAAAAGCTTTATATTCATGTTCACCACCACAAACCACCAAACAAATGATTTCCCTAAAACTGGAATGTCAGAAAATAAATGAAGAGAATGACTGATTTTAAAAATGTTACCTTAAGGGGCACCTGGGTGGCTCAGATGGTTAAGCATCTGCCTTTGGCTCAGGTCATGATCCCAGGGTCCTGGGATCTAGCCCCATATCAGGCTCCCTCTCCCTCTACTGTTCCCCCTGCCTATGCTCTCTCACTCTGTCAAATAAATAAATAAAATCTTTTTAAAAAAAATGTTAACCTTGGGGTGCCTGGGTGGCTCAGTCATTAAGCGTCTGCCTTTGGCTCAGGGCATGATCCCGGCGTTCTGGGATCCAGCCCCACATCAGGCTCCTCCACTGGGAGCCTGCTTCTTCCTCTCCCACTCCCCCTGCTTATGTTCCCTCTCTCACTGGCTGTCTCTCTCTGTGTCAAATAAATAAATAAAATCTTTTTAAAAAATTGTCTTTGGAAAAAAAAAATGTTAACCTGAAGTCATGACCTGTGAATACCACAGAGATTCAGCAAAAACACATCAAGGCCTATGAATACCATACAGAGGATCAGCAAAAACTGTGAGAACTTCATCAAAGTAACTGGGAGTGGCACTAATACCTTAAATTTTGATCACATCTCTGTTAAGGGGGGGGATTGTTAAAAATAAAACAAGAGACCCAAAATAGAGTCACTTATGTTAGTCCCCATGTCAGCAAACTAAGACTCACTACTTAACTTGCTCTTTCAGCCTCTCCCAAGAATGGAATCTTAAACCAGTCCAATCAGGAATTACCTATTCAGCACTAGTGAGGTAATCTGCAGGACAGGTCCCTGCCATCCCCTAAAGAAGATGACCTTGCCACAACCAATCCACTTTTTGTTAGTATAGCTTCCTTGTCCTGCTCCACTCTGTCTATAAAATTCTTTCATTTTGAACAGTTCCTCAGAACTACTTTTTATCTGCTCGTTGGGATACTGTCCCATTCATGAGTCATTGAGTAAAGCCAATAAGGTTTTTAAACTTTACTCAGCTGAATTTCATTTTTTTAACAGCTCAAAGGATATGGGTTCTTATTATTAGATATCAAACACTGTTGGAGCCAACAGAGGGTGGGGCATGTCTGAAACAAGACTTATCAGTGATTTCCCTGACATCAGAGCCATAAACCTCTAGCTGGCTGTCAGCTGCAGATTTCAGGTAACTCCAGGAATAGCCCCACACCTAGCAATCTTTTTTTGTTTCTTTGTTTGGTTGGTTGGGGTTTTTTTGGGGGGGGTTGTTGTTTCATGTTTTTATCTAAATTCTAGTCAGTTAACATATAGTGTAATATTGGTTTCAGGAGTAGAATTTAGTGATTTACCACTTGCGTAAAATACCCACTGTTCATCCCAAGTGCTTCCTCAATACCCATCACCCATTTAGCCCATCCCCACCCACCTCCCTACATCAAACCTTTTTGTTCTCTGTAGTTAAGAATCTCTTATGGTTTACCTCCTTCCTGTTTATTTTCTCCCTTCTCATACGTTCAACTGTTTTGTTTCTTAAATTCCACATATTAGTGAAATCATATGGTATTTGTCTTTCTCTGACTTATTTCACTTAGCATAATACTCTTTAGCTCCAACCACATCATTGCAAATGGCAAGATTTCATTCTTTTTGGTGGCTGAGTAATATTCCATTGTGTGTGTGTATATATATATATCACCTCTTCATTATCCAGTCATCTGTCGATGGACATCTAGGCTCATTCCATATTTTGGCTATTGTGGACATTGCTGCTATGAACATTGGGGTGCAAGTGCCCCTTCAAATCAGTATGTTTGTATCCTTTGGATAAATACCTAGTAGTATAATTCCTGAGTTGTAGGGTAGTTTTATATTTCACTTTTTGAGGAACCCCCATACTGTTTCCCAGAGTGGCTGCACCAGTTTGTACCCCCACAAATAGTGTAAGATGGTTCCCCTTCCTCTGCAACCTCACCAAAATCTGTTATTTCCTGTGTTGTTAATTTTAGCTATTCTGACACATGTGAGGCCCACACCTAGCAACCTTGAGACGGGTCAAGATAAGGGAGAGCTATAAAATTTGACCTGGACTCTATCAATGCCCAGGCACCTCTGAACACTATTTCTGCTACTAGCTCAGTCACGTGGATTTTCCTCTTCTTATCTCAGGTCCTTCCCTCCAGATGACTATATATATCTTCATGTCTCTCTTCCTCTCTTCTCCACTTCTTTCGCTTTCTCCAATTCTTGTGCTTCCTCTAGTTAGTGTTTTCTCTCATCCTTCCCCCCATTTATGCTTCCAGATCAATTTGCCTATCTTTGAGATTCTGCCTTCTTGTCTTGTCACTTTCTCCCTGGACGTGTCTTTTATAGTTTTTAAGAAAAACTAATTCAGGTGCACCTGGGTGGCTCAGTCAGTTAAGCATCTGCTTTCAGCTCAGGTCATGATCCCAGGGTCCTGGAATCAAGCCCCTCCCTGCTGGGGAGCCTGCTTCTCCCTCTCCCTCTACCCCTGCTCATGCTCTCTCTCCCTCTCTGATAAAATCAGAAATAAGAAAAAAGAAAAGAAAAGAGAAAGAAGGAAGGAAGCAAAGAAAGAAAGAAAGAAAGAAAGAAAGACTAATTCAATTCAGAAAATAAATAAATAAATAAATAAATAAATAAATAAATAAATAAATAAATAAAAGAGCATATCCAACGTGGCACATGAACATACCTGGTTGCATTTTTTTTTAACTTTGCATTTGTTTTTGTTGATGCCATGAAGACATAGCTCCCCCCTCTCTAAAAGAAACCATACTAAGGCTGCGTGTCCTCTCTTATTGGCAGGTCCCCCTTCCAACTGGATACCTTTATACAGTCTCTTCCACTAAATGCGACTGTTTGAAAAATATAAATTTGTGAGTGGGGGGCTTAGGAAATCATGTCCAAAGTGCAATTGGTGGTTGGGTAAAGATTAACTGGAGGAAGGCCAAGTGTTTGGGTAAAGATCAGCTGCAGGAAAGCCAAACGGGAGAACAGAAACTTCATACTCCCACCCTGTGGTGCATGAGCAGGTGCACTTCTGGCCTCTCTCTCCAAGGAGAGTGGGAGGCTGAAACCACAGCAGTACCACTGAGGTTAGAAGAAGGAAGGGGTGACTTTAAATGAGAGACGCTCATTCTCCCCTAACCGGCAGCAGCCCCTGAGAGTCCTGCAGCTCAAGGAGGCTCATACTTCAGCTTACACTATTTCCTCCACTCCTCTCTCAGCCTCTCAACCCCTGTAAGAGTTCCTGCCTCACCTCAGGAGGACAGGCCCTGTTGGGTGTGGAGAAGACTCTGCCTACTTAGCATGTTATTGCAGAAATCACAAGGAGAAAGGGAAAGGAACAAGGTGGGCTGGAAGGACACCGCAGCGGCTGAGAAGGGATGAATGTGTCTGGTCTTGACAAACTCCACAGTCCTAATCTCCATTCCATCCTAGATCAAAATGTTTGTCTCAAATGGGGAAGAAACTTTTTACACCCCTCCTCCCAACAATGTTGATGAATAAGTCAGCTAGCATATCTCCACTGTGGGTGATAACCACCTGCTTGCTCCGAGGAAGGAAAAATCACTGCCCAAGTTCTTCAACATTCCAAGTTCTTCAACAGCACCTCATGTCCAAGGCAGAAATGTCTAGCAGCTCTTTACTGCCTCCAGGCTGGGCCCTAACCAACCCTGGTCTTAGAGTTCTCATGCTCTGACCCCATAACTCTCTACAAACACATCCACCACCGGACAGCCTTCACCAAAGTACCTCTCACAATTCCCAACCTCTTCCACCAGCCATATTATTTTAGTGCTTTTGAACAGCTGAGATGTTATCTACCCAGTCTGGCCCACTTCTTGAAGACCTGAACACCAAAGCCCAGAGGAGCTAAGTGCCTCGTCCATATGCACACACCCTTGTGTGTCAGAGAAAGGCCAATGACAGCTCTCTCTGGACAGTAGGGTCAGTGCTTTTCAATCCTGGGCTGCATCTGCCCCCTTTCACACTCAAGTATCCCAGTTTAGACCGCGCATGGTGTATGGCCAGTCTATTTTGTAGAACGTCTATTATACCAGGTTAACTTTTGAATGAGATGGAGTCAGGGATGACACCAGGAGTGACACTGAGCCAAGTCAAAGGAACCTTGGGGATTTGGCCCAAAGTCCATATGAGCTGGGCCTCAAACCACAGGCAGAAGTCTAACAGGTTAAGCAGGAAGAAAAGTTGTACCAAGAATAGCACAAGTATAAGCAAGTCAATGGACAGATGTCTGGCGAAAAGTGCTCTGTGCCATACCCCGAGAACACCAAGATAGGTGAGCCACAGGCCCTGACCAGAGGAGCTTAGGACAATTTCATAAGAGTAAGGCATGGGGGCAAGAGGACTGGTAGAAGGGAGTGTAAGGGGAGGATTCTTACCACTACCTCTCCAGCCTGAGGACAGTGGCTGGTCCAGAGCTTCAGAAGGTAGTTCCCTGCTCAAAGTCCTCTGTTCTCTTTCCTAACCTCCCAGACCTCTCCTTGACTGCAGCCCTCTTAAACATCGATTTGTCTGAGGTACCTAGGTGGCTCAGTCAGTTAAATGTCCGACTTGGTTTCAGCTCAGGTCATGATCTCAGGGTCATAAGATTAGAGCCCCAAGTCAGACTCCAAGCTCAGTGGGGAGTCTGCCTGAGAGTCTCTCTCTCCCTCTCCCTCTCCGTTTTCTCCCCCTTGCTCCCCTGCTCACCTCTCAAATAAATAAATCCATAAAATAAAATTAAATTAAATTAAATTAAATTAAAATTCTATTAGTTTACTGCCCTGTATCACCTGTTACCTATATCCACCTGTGTTCCTTAACTGGATGTCCAACCCACGATTATTCTACTTTCCGGTATTCCTAACAAGCCCTACCACAGTGTTTGCAACTCTAAAAGATCCTGCTAAATATTTAACAAACTACACATCATTTGCCAGCCAGCGAAATGGTCCCCTGGTTCCCTTAATTCAGGGTATGGTGCAGTGTGGCAGCCTGGGGCTCAGGGATGGTGGACAAAGGGGAAGCCCAAGGCTCAGGAGTGGTGGTAGAGGGAAGCCAAAGGGACTTCCCAAGAGGAGAATATGCAAGGAGGCCGAGGAAGGTTAGAGGGACAAGGCACTAAGGAGGACAAAGAAGGAGGTGAGTTCTGAGGAGAACAGGACATCAAGAAGCACAGAACATTTCACTTCAAATGACCTGGTACCCCCACAGACCTGAGCAGTTTTCACACGCAACAGACCATCCCAAGCACATCAGGGAAACAAGAAGCCCAGCTGGGGACAGACGGGGTTGGACTCTGATGCATACACCCCATCTCCTACCCCTCCAGGTTCCCAGGACCACCTGCCAAGTGTCAAGGAGGCAAACCTCACAAGCCTGCAAGAAAATCAGGACCAGGACCCAGCGGACTCAGTTTGCTCTCCGTCCGCTTTCTGGTGGCTGCTGCCCTCTGCCGACAGAGCTGGACCATGACAACCCGAGAAACCCGTCTTCGGTCGGCACACAGGTAAAGTTAAGATACCAAAACTACATCCAGAGGAAGAGGTAACCCAAACTTCATCAGGATCTTTATAAAAAAAAGCCTCCTTCTCTAGCACTAGACAGAAGGAGGCCTCCGAATGTGAAGTTCTTTGAATCTGGAAGCTGCTAACATGGATCACTGTGGCTAACACCCATTGACCTGACATAGGGTTAGGCACACCTAGATTTTCTCATTTTACAGGTAATAAAATTGGAGCTGGGAAATTTGAGAACGCCCCCCTGGAGACATGGAGATAGAATCCCAGGACTGTGGATACAGATGCTGATCTCCTAACCACGGTCTAACAAACTAACCTGGCATAGATTTAGACTGGGGGAGGAGGGAGATGCAAAGCATGTTTACTGAACATATAAGTGCCAGGCATGTATTAAGTGCTGGGGAGACTGAGGCCCAACTGCTCACTTGGGGAGGACATAGTTCAGACAACTTATTACCACTCAGTGTTATGCCATTGTATAGGAATGGGGGAAATAAGACATCCCCTCAACTTGACCATCTCTTGCTCATTTTAAAACAACAAAATTCTTTGATTCTCCTGATACTTCTCAGCTCCCCTCCCCAGTAAAACTTCCTAAGAGGTGACTACGTCCACTCCACTTTCTCACCTCTGGTCCCTGCGGACTCAAATCCAAATGCCTCCATTACCTTCTACGAGCTTAGGGGCAAACTGGGCATCCCCACTCTGCCTGTATTCTCATCTGTGAAAAGACAATCATGGTGCTGCCTACCTCATAAGGTTGTTGTGGGAAGGGGTAAATTCACATGCCTGGCACAAGTCACACTGGGTAAGTACAACACACTATTGTTAGGATAGGGTTGGGGGGCATACCTGCCCTGGCTGTTTTCTTCCACATGGAACCAGCACCATTGGCTCTCAACTCTCCTACTAGCTCTCCACTCTTACCTGGTAGGTGATTTGGTGAGGAGAAACTGGGTGGGCACAGCCAGCCCTTCTCTTCTGGGGCTCCTTCACCCCAAGAGACTTGCAGACCAGGTAAGGAAGTATGGCCCTGGGGTGTCATCTGAGAGATCCTACTTGCTCAAGGACATAGGCCATGCATTCTCATAACGTCTCCAGTAATAAAGGGAATATTTTGGCACCCATCTGCCTTACCACACTTTATTTCTCAATTAGGGAGAGTTGAAGGGCATTCCGATTAACAAAATGGTAGATTAAGTCCCGTGATGTTCCAACAGAAAGAACAGGAGCAGACACCACTTACATTGTTTACAGTGATGACTCGTTTTTGTGCTGCTGTGGACTGAACTGTCTCCCTCAGAATTCACATGCTGAGGCTGTGACCTAGTCAAAACGGGACTGTACTTGGAGATGGGGTCCTTGCAGAGGTTATTAGGGTGAACCCTGATCCTATATGACTGGTATCCTTGTAAGAGAGAAATCTGAACACAGACACGTACACAGGGAAGATGAAGACACTGGGAGAAGACCTAGTTACACGCCAAGGAGAGAGACCCGGAACAGATCCTTCCCTTGCAACCCTCAGAAGGAACTAATCCTACTGGCAGCTTGACCTCAGGCTTTTCTCTTCTGGAACTGTGAGAAAAATAAATTTGTTTAAAAAAAAAAAAAAAGCTGGGAAAGCAGTCTCACAGCTGGACAGTACCCGTCAAAGGGTATGCAGTGCATGCTCAGACACAGAGGCTCCTGATGGCCCATCGGCCATCTGAGATCACCAGGGTCACTGCTCTGCCCTCCCGCCCCAACATCTGGCCTTCGCTCTGCCCCTCAAGGGTCTGCAGGACACCCATTTCCCATCAAGTTTCCAGTGGGCTCCTGCCTTCCTCCCTGGCTGTGCCTTCTCCATCCCTTGGCTGACACCCTCCTCACCTGGCTCGAAATGTAGGCGCAACTCTGGGGCTGGGGTGAGTCCAAAGCTTTCACTCTACATGTCCACGGCTCCTGAAGTTCTCATCCCTCCCCAAACTGATTCCACTAGGTATTTTACAGGCTGTGTATCCAAACACACTCAAATCCTTTGCACCCCACAACAGGTCAAGTTGTGAGCTGAGTGTCACCTTTCATCTATATTAAATTTTAGACAGACAACAAAAAAACTTAGTGTAAGTATGCCCTAAACATTGCGGGAGGCAAAAACTCTGAAATTTAAGTCTCTTACAACCCTACTTTTGTCCCTCCCCTTCCTCAATGCTCATGTCCAGATTACATCCAGGATTGGCACCCTCATCTTTTCTGGACCACCAGTGGCTGACAATGTCCTCTCCAGCCTGCAGACCCCTCCTTGCCTGGCAGGTGGGAGGAGGGGGCATCTCCCCTGCCCTGTCTCTGCCATCAAAAGAGCCCCCCCACACACTCTGCCCTTCTCTTCCTCCCCCCTCCCCTGCCAACAGGGACAGCAAACATTACTGTTACATAAACTATTTTATTTAAATAAAATCAGGGGCATACCCTTTTCTTTCTTTCTCTCACACTCACACTCTCTCACACACACACACTCCCCCAGCACATGCACACACACATGCCCACGTCCTCCCTCCCTTTGTTCCCTCCACCCATGGCCACCTCAAACCCAGTGGTTCTCATAGTGACCACCTTAGCACAGGGACACCCTCCACATGAAAGCCCACTCCTCCCAGCTGATGGCAGCAGCACAAAGGCCTAGGCACAAGCTGTCCTGCCCAGGTTCCAGCTCTCAGACCTCTTCGGGTGGGAAAGGAGCAAGGACCGGTTCTCCCAAGGCACCCAGATCTTGAGTGGCTTCCCCACCTTCCCCGTAGCCTGGAGCACCACCAAACACCCAGAGCTGCTTCCCATGGAGGGCGGGTCCCCTCACCCCAGCACAACCCCTCCCTGCATCAGAGAAGGCTCTGCAGCCAAACCTGAGCATTTCCCCCAAGAGATCCTGGAGTAGGTATTGTTTGGTTTGGGAAAGAGAGAGGGAGAGCAACTGAGCACCAAGTTCCCTAACTCCACTCTGCAGGAGTGCTGAGATTCAGCTCAACATCCTCTACCCAGAAAAAGTAAACCCAACTCTGCAGCAGGAACGGCAAGGGCCTCAAGCATCAGGACCTCATCACTTGTCCACCTCCCAACATGGGTCCTTTCAGAGACCCACTAGCACCTTAGCAATGTTAACGGCCCAGCCCAGCTGGGGAAAACAGCATGCACATGGGAGCCTATCTGGAGTGGGTGGTGTCCTCTGTGTTGACAGTAGGGTTGGGTTTCACCTTCTCTGACACTGGTACCCTTCAAGTCCTGCTTTGTGGCACACACAGCAAAGTGGCTTAGGTCATGAGGAGGGAGCACTGTAGGGATCGGTAGTGTTTTCCAGAGGCACACAGTCCTACAGTGCATTTTACAGGTTCCATATGGCCAGGCTGGGACAGAGGCTTAGGGCACAGGGCTGCCGAAGGAGCCCTGTAGCATCCCTAGACGCCCTCGGGAGATGGGGCGGTGGAAGGGACTCCTACTTCCTCAAGCTAGGGGGCCATGATGCCAGGACTCAGGTCCCACACCCACCTTCTCTGATGGGCTTCCCTGTGCCTTCTAGACCAAGTTCCCTGAGGGGAAAGCCAGACAGATGGAAGGAAAGCAGAAAAGGGGCAGCAAAGGGCATCAGACCAAGAGGAGCTAGCAGGGAGAGGGCAAATGTGAGAGCCAGAGAAAAGCCTTCCAAAGGGGTAAGGCAAAAAGAGCTGCCACCTACAAGGAGGGAGCTGGGAGGGCAGGGATGGGGAGAAATCCACCAGAGACGAGGGCCAACCTGACCTCTCCAAGGGAAGCAAGGACCTGAGGAGAGGGAGCTTGGAGCCCGTGTGGCCCTCCATGGGCCAGTGGTGGTAAGAGGTAAGCCACCCTGAGCACAGACTACAGGCTGATGCTGCGCTGGTGGCGGCCCCCACGGCCCCCGCTCCGGGAGCCCAACTCCTGGCCATCCAGACTGGTGTGGTCTGAGAGGCCCCGCAGGTGCTCCACGGAGTCACACTTCTGCAGGTCCGAGGCCACGGTGCGCAGGCTCAGCAGGCTAAGCGTGTCTGTGTCGGGGGCAGGGCCAGGCCCCAGGCTACTGCCCTCCTCCAGGCCCCCGCCTTCAGCCCCCTCGATGATCCCACTGTCCCCATCCTCCCCACCATCAGGCCCAGCCTCTGCCCCCACAGGGGAGGAGCGCCGCTGGCCTGGGGCATGAGGGGGCTGGCCCCGGCGCCGTGCATGAATCTGCTCGCTGATCTGCTCCAGGTTGCGCAGGGCAACTGAATAGCGAGTCTTGGCCTGGGCCACCTGCTGCTCCAGCTCCGTCACCTTGGCCTTGTGCTCCTGCAGGAGGAGGAACAGAGTGAAGTGATCCAGCAGGCAACTCTCCATGGCTCCTGGAGCGGAGTCCCTCCAGCCCCACTAGCACCCTGCACAGGGCCTCCGTTCCCAGACCACCCAACACAAACCCGCAGTGCTCCATCCCACCCAGCCCAGCCCAGCCCCCTTCACCCCTCCTCTTTGGATTCCTCTTCCCCAGCAACCTGCCCTGCTCCTCACCTAAGCCTGACCTTCTAAGACCTTCCCCCCAGGTCTTCATTCCCACCCACTCCTCCTCTCCCCACTGTTCCCTTCCCTGTCTGGACAGTTCCTTATCCCCATTCTCCCGGTTTCCGGATTCCCACTTTTTCTCATTTACCTCCTTTCGACTCCGTTCTCTGCCAGCACCTATTCCCCAAGCCCGACTCCCACTCCTGGTGGTCATTCTCAGCACATGTACCACACCTGTCCCACCCCACTGCTCTGGCAGATGGCCCAGAGAGGCACCGGCATCCCCTCTAACTGCCCTCACTCCCCATGCCTGTCCCCTTCCTGCCTGTTCACATACCGTCTCCCTCTCCCACTCCTCCCCTACCTCCAGAATCTGGCTGAACTGGGCCTTGAGCTCAAAATAGGGGCGGCTCTTGCCAATGGCCCGCCGGAGTGTCTTCTGCAGGGCCTGGACCCGAGCTTCAGCCTGCTGGCACAGCCGAGTCACCCGCTGATGCTCCCGCTCGCCACGAAGCCGCTCCTCCTCTGCTTCATTCACCTGCCCAGACGGGGCAGACGGCGTACATCACCCACTAAGGACCCATGCTTTTGCCTCTCGAGACATGACCATCCTTCAGGAGCTGGCATTCGCTGCTAGCGACTCAATGTTTGTATCCCCCCCAAATTCCTCTGTTGAAATCCTAACCCCTAAGGTGATGGCACTGGATGTGGGTGCTCTGAGAGGTGCTTAGGTTACGTGGGGGGGAGCAGTCTAAATAGGATGAGCGCCCCCATAAAAGAGGTCCTGGAGAGCTCCCACTCACCCCTTCCACCTCAGTGAAAGCTTTTCACCACAGGGAAAAGACTGCCAGCTGTCTAGGAACCAGGAAGCAGGCCCTCACCTGATACCAAATCCACCCGCACCCGAGCTTGGACTGCCTAGCCTGCAGAACTGTAAGAAATAAACTGTCGCTTAAGGCACCCAGTCTATGCTCTCTTGCTGCAACAACCCCAATGGACTAACATCTTTGCAAGGTGAAGACTAGAGCTGACGCAGCGATCCTCGCACTCCCCGCTCTCCTCTGAGTAGCTTAGAAATGACACACAAATTGCACTTCAAAAGGTAAGTCTGGGCTAGCTAAGCCCAAACAGGGTAGAGAGCAAGGATGAGGCTTTGCCTGAAACAGAATCAAAGCTGAGGAAAGGCTGGAGTGGAGAAGAGAGAAAGGAGGAAGGAGGGCGACGGGATGAAAGGAGAGCAAAGGAAGTAGCCGAAACTGAGACCTGCTGGCACCGCCTGGCTCACCTTGCAGGTGGCGTGGTTGAGCATCTCCTGCCACGTGGGGTCTAGCCGGTTCTTGTCGGCCATGACACCCTGCTCGGCCACAAACACCATCTCCCGGGCAGCATTGTGCATGCTCACAGCCCGCTCGTACCGCAGCGCTGCCTTCTGGGTCTCTTGCTGGGCCTGGGAAGAGAGGGCCATCAGCATGGGGAGCCCCAGGGACCCCCATCCACCCGTGGAGACCCATCTTAAGAGGATGAGGACAAGAGAAGGAGGAAGGCCCAGAGCAATGTCAGCTTCCCTTCCCAAACTGCACAGAGGATAAGTGCCAAAACAGTAACATTCTGTAAAGAATATTTTGTAAGGATATGACTTAAAAGAAATAAATGTAGAAACAAAGATTGGAAAATGATACTGCCACTAGAGGGTGAGTGTGTGAAATCAGCACTTACAAAGGCCACTGGCCTTTTGCCCTACAGAGAACAAAGAAAAATCCCCACCACTTTAGTTACAAGGTGGTAAGGAACACAGACCAAGTCCTACAGAAAGTACACCCCTGATTTCATCAACCGGTCCAGCAGGTAAGCTGAAGGAAGGAAGACAAGGGCTCAGAGACAGTCATCACAGCCATGCTTACCAAACAAAACAATGGAAACAAACCTAAGTTTTCAGTTCGAGGGAACTTACTAAATACAAGGAAATATTAGGGAGTTTTTAAAAATGACAGTATGGATGTATATTTATTGACATGGAACCATGTCATAATATAAGTAAAATAAAGGAATAAAAATAGCACATACCATGTCATCTCATTTTGGCAAAATATATATTAAAAAAAAATTAAGGGGTTATCTGTGCTGTATTATGTTTTTTACTCTCTGTATTTTATGATGCTTTGACATCTTGGAGGTCCTGTGGCCCTCCTAGGCCTAGCTAAGTCCTAAAAATAGTAAACTCCTCCATGAGCACACTTCCCAAATGAAAACCAACCAACCCAAATCCCACCACCCCCTTTATCTAACTCTCACACACCACTCCAATACTTCCCCTGCCCTACATTACCCCAGGGCCAGGTACCAAAACAGAGAGACCACCTCTACAGCCCAGAGCCCACAGTTATTCAAGCTATCTAATTCAATTATCATATGGTTTCACTCATTTATGGAACATAAGAAGTAGGAAGATCGTAGGAGAAGAAAGGGATAAAGAAAGGGGAGTAATCAGAAGGGGGAATGAAGCATGAGAGACTATGGACTCCGAGAAACAAACTGAGGGCTTCGGGGAGGGGGGAATGGGATAGGCTGGCGATGGGTAGTAAGGAGGGCACGTATTGCATGGTGCACTGAGTGTTATACGCAACTAATGAATCATGGAACTTTACATCAAAAACTAGGGATGTACTGTATGGTGACTAACATAATATAATAAAAAAATTATTATTAAAAAAAATAAATTAATTAGGGGCACCTGGGTGGCACAGCGGTTAAGCGTCTGCCTTCGGCTCAGGGCGTGATCCCGGCGTTATGGGATCAAGCCCCACATCAGGCTCTTCCGCTATGAGCCTGCTTCTTCCTCTCCCACTCCCCCTGCTTGTGTTCCCTCTCTCGCTGGCTGTCTCTATCTCTGCCGAATAAATAAATAAAAAATCTTTTTAAAAAAAATTAATTAAATAAAATAAAATTTTTAAAAAAGCTATCTAATTCTGAATTTGCTCAATGTTGTCTACCCTGCCTTACCCATTCCTTCCCATTATAAGCACAATAAAGGCTCTGAGCAAAGCTTTCCTCTCATGCCTTCTGTCCCCTATGTGGTGTGGCATGCCCTTTCTTCTTGGAAATTTTAAGCAATAAACTCTCCTTTCAAGGCAGCTGTCTCTGTGTATGTGTCACCATACTTGACTAAAACAAATCCTAGGTACAAAAAACATGAAACATGCAGATGGTAGGATTTGGGGTGATTTTGGTTTTCTTCTTGTTTTATAGTTACGGTTACATTACAGTCTTACAATAATGAACCCACAGTATTTGTGTTTAAAAAAAAAAGGGGGAAGGAAAAAGGTAAAGGAATGGAGGGATGAACAAAGAAAAGAGACATGAAGCAAAGAGAAGCGACATAAATAAAAAAGAGATGAGGAAGTGTTCTGCCTCACAGTCCACACAGAAATAGACGAGTCCAGGGCCAGGCCCTGTGTGCGGCCGTTCTGGAGTGCACGCCAGCTAGCCATACCTCCTTAGCAAGCCGCCGAGCCTCATAGTAAGGCCGGGCCTTCTCAATGCAGCTCCCCAGGTGGGAGCCCTGCGTGTTGAGCTTCCTTGCTGACTCCTGCAGGATCCTCCGATAGGTGGTCCTGGCCTCCTGGCAAAGGGATAGCGACATGGGCAGAGGGAAGGCATATGTGTGGGTCCCACCCCTCCTGTTTTTCATACATGCCCCTTCCCCTGCCACCATACTGAACGGGGAGAGAAGGCAACACCTCCGAGACCAGCCCAAGGGTGTAAGGAAAAGGAGCAACACTCACATCCAACTGCAGCTCCACCTGGTTGATCTCCTCGCTGGCCTGGTTCAGATGCTCTAGCTCTTCCTGCCAAAGAGGGGCAAACAGTTAGAGAAGTAGCCACGTGTGAACCACGTGGAGGGAAGTTCCATGCAAGGAGGGTAAATCCACCCGACTAGAGAAGGGAAGAGATGCAGGAGGCTCTGTGGAATGGCTCCTCGAAGGACACCTAGTAACATAGTCTCCTGCCATCCTCGCCAACTCCCGCTCTGCATCAGATCATTAAACCGGTATTTTAACAGTGAGGAAATCAACATTCAGAAAATGGAACACACATATGCCCACAGCAAAGTGGCAGCAAGCCTGCCCTCTCTCCATCAGATCGTGCCACCTTCTCTTCGCACTCCAGCCAGAAGTCTCTTCGGAGTGTTCCCGACAGAGATCACTAGCCCTAGGCTACTCACACATCACACGTTTACTACATATGCATCAGAGCTCAGCATCATGAGACCCCAGAATTCAGGAAACAAAGCAGTGGCAGCTCACGGCCCAGTAAGTAAGCAACAGGCCCTCGGCAGTGTAAGCAGCTGTAAGAGGTGGGCATGGTGGGGGCAGCAGGGTCACCTGCCTGGGCAGGGAAGGCCAGGGCAGGGCGCTCAGAGTACTTGCTCCTAAGCTGGGCCTTGATGGATACATAGAAAAGCACTAGTGACGGGGAGGGGCCAAGAATTAGGAGAGCAGGTGCCCAGGGCAGGCAGCTTGTCAGGTGAGAAGCCAGCAAAGCTGGGGCACGGAGGATGGATACCGCTTTTCCCAATGGCAGGGGAAGCCCCTCAGAGCGTGGTACTACCTGGTCTGTGGGTTAGGAAGGCAGATCTGAGCAATATGAGGGAAGTTTACAAGGGCCAGGAGAGGACAGTGGAGGCTGTCTGCAGTATTCCAGGTGGGAGAGGACAGGGCAGATACCAGACAAATGCAGGATGCAGAATCATGAGGGTGTGATAGACAATTAAGGTCAAGATTAGGAAGATCACATGGCTCAAGAGGCTTCTAGGCCTGCTTGGGCAGTGGGCTGACAGAGACCCCAGGTCCTCACAATAGATTCTGTGGCAGGGAGGGAGACCCTCAGGGAGAAGTCCTGAGCCCACCATGCCAAGGACGCTCGCGAGGAGGAGCAATGGCCAGTGAAAATACCTGACACTCAGCTATGGGATCCTCCCCGAGGAGCTTTTGCAGCCCCTGAACAAGGCAAAGGAACCCAGCCCATGTCTGCCTGCTGCCCATGAACCCAGACATGACCTGCATTTGCCAGCGAGCGATGCTGCCATCACTGGCTCCCACACACCTCATCTGGCCCTTCCAACAACCCAGCATATGATCCTCTTTAAAAGGTCTTTTTATTTCTATGCCTTTCCTCAAGCCCTAAAAGGTTTGAGTCAGCAAATAAGAATCCAGGAAACCAAATTATATGCCCAAATTACAGTGAAAGGAAGAAACACGTAACAGAACCAGGAACAAGGATATGGAAACATGAACGCCTAAAACAATGCAGACCCTGCCTCAAAGAAGGCCATAAATTTGGTTCTAAACTTTACAGAGCAGAACAGTCCAACAAAAATATGTGAGCCTCACATTGAATTTTTAGTTTTCTGGCAACCATTTAAAAAAAATGCAAAAGGAAACAGATTAAATTATTAACATTAATACATTCCATTTAACCCAATATATCCAAAATACTGTAATTTTAACATGGTATCAACATAAGTTATAAAACATTGTTACATTCCTTTTAGCCTATGCCTTTGACATCCTTGTGCATTTGATGCTTAGGGCGTATCTCAACTTGGCCCGCGGAACATGGCTCCCACACTGGACACTGTGGGTCTAGAAGCTGGGGCACATTAATCACACAACCCAGTGACCGTAAGATCACAAGAGAACGCTGTGGAACCATAAGTAGCTGATATGGCTCAAAGGACCCCAGAAGAGGCCCAGGGGCAGAGCCAGCACCACCCGACACACAGAGCTCTAAGTGCCACAGAGCCCTCCTGCCCAGGACATCCCCTTCAGTCGATGGAATCTCCCCAAGGGCCCTCAAAAAAGGCAATTCCTGTTGGGATGAGAGGCAACCTCTCCCACTGTGATCCTAGTCTCCTCTAGCTTGATTAGGCCCATGGCGGGTTTCAGACTATCTGGGAGAGGAGCTAACAGTGCTTCCAGCAGCTCCTGCAAGAACATTCTTTCTCAGCTCATTCAAATTTGCTAGATAAGAAACAATGAAGTGGGGAATTGGGGCAGAATTGAAACTGGATCTGGGACCTGATGAGGAATCTGGCTTTCCCACTATTATGACCACCATCCTAGGACTAAGGACATCCTTGGATGGATGCCTCAGAGAAGACAGGAGTACAGTCACCTGGAAAAACCACAGTCCTGGTAGGAAAAGGACGTGCATGCCTCAGGAGGCAATAAACAGATTCTAGAGAAGAGGAGGTCAGTAAAGGCCATCCTGCAACATTCCCATGGGCAAACCAAGGTCCAAGACTGAATCCCACTCAGTCCCATGGCCTAACGTGCTCCCAGATCCTAACAAGATCATCACAGGAGTGAATGGCTCCACATAAACCATCACCACTGGAAAAAGGATGTGAAGGGCTCCGGTTATCGGCAAAGGGCAGGAGCGGGCACATCCTTCTGTAAGGGAACTTGTGCCTACACAGCACTTCCAGCGACTAAAATCTTTTGATGATGAGGTCCACCACTCAGTCGCAAAGCTCTTTCTAACAGGACCAGGAGACTGGGGAACAGAACAGGCTAGAGGGCAGGGTGGACAACCAGGCAGGCGCAGACCCAAGGCAAGGCTGAGCAGGAAGCCAATGAGCACTCACGGCTCTGTTTTGGGAAGTTGGCAACATGTTCCATTTGGCCTGCTCCACCAGGGACTCCTGGCACCCGGCTGAAATGGAATTCAAACACGATGAAGTCTGAGTCAGCACGCATCACCCATCGGTGAACCTGCAACCAGCAGGAAGGGTGACCTTCCCGGGGCACATGGGGCGCATTCCGAAGATGCCAGGCCACTGAGTCAAAGGAAGGGGTGCTCAGTCAGCCAATGCTGCTGCCCACCTTGTGCAGGCCAGGAAGACACATAAGCCCATGGTGATGCAGGGCCAGGGTGATGCATGGCCCAAGAACTGAGAAATAGGAAATATGACTGTCCTGTGGGAGCTAAACTGACATTTCGGATGAGGATGAAGAGGTTGCAAAGTCACTCTGAAGAGTCTACGCAGGAGGTAAGTGACTCTACCCACTCACCTGAGGACGAATGCACCCATCACAAAGGGAACTGAGAAAGTCACAGGAGAAGAGAGCCAGGCCCATGCTAGCAGCACCCTCCTTCATTTCTTCCCTCCACTGGGACCCTGCCAGAAAGCTGAGGACCAGCCTGCAGGCCTCAGAGAACTATGCTGAGGTCAAGACATGGAGACTAAGCCACTGGCCTTCCCTGGGGACAGCACACTCCAGGCAGGCCTAAAGCTGGCCTCCAGCTGGCCTCCTTCCAACTTCCAGAGGCATCCCATCAGACAACAGGGACACAAACTGCCTGCCAAAAAACCCTATTTCCCACATAAGTAAGAGCCTTGCCTTAAGAGCGACCATTTCTGGGAGTTCCAGAAAATATCTGAACAGATTCCCTAGCCTTTGGGGTACCCCTGGCTCAGTAGAGATGTGTAGGCTGCATGTTAGATCCATTCTCACCCCACTGAGACCAGAATTCACATGCCTGGGCATGGCTCAGGAAAGGGTGTTTTTAAAACCCACTGGTGGATCATGACAGATCTGTTGGTGAAGACCCACTAAATACACTGAGAATCCATTGAAAGCACTGAAACACAGTTACCGCAATAACACGGTCTTGTGCACTGTCAACACCAAGAGGAAGCTCAGATGACACATGCCCCAATCTCTTCCAAACACAGAAGAGTTGGACGCTACCAGCTTTCTCTGTGAGAGGCGCCCCACTGATCAGGCTACCTCTCCCACATGGCAAGAAGATGCAAAGGCCCTGCTAAGGGCAGAGCCCTGGCCCAGCCACGAGTGTGCCATCAAAGGCGGAGGCCTCTACAACAAGACCTTCCCTCCCTACATAACCGCACACAAGGTGCCTCCCAGTCTAGCAAGAGAGACTATGGTCTGCCTGCCCCTCTCGCTCCAGTAACACCACAAGCTCCCCGGATTCAAGGCAAATCTTACGCCTGCTTGGTACTCTCCGACCCTCACAGAGCTCACCCAATAGAACTCTGATGATGGAAATGTTCTACTTCTGCAATACCAACAGCAGCTGGAGAAGAGCATTTTTATTTTTTATTTAATTTTAATTGATTTTACTTGAGTAGCCACATGCGGCTAACAGCTACTTTATTGAACAGCACAACATGAGAGTGACTCTTCACACTGCGGCCTTTGCCTGTGTGGGCACTGGAAAAACACATAGGAGCAGCAGAGGCTAAGCAAAGAAACCACCCACAGTAGATTCTCCCCTGGAGCAGAGCAAGGAACGTTGGAAGGAGATGTATGAAGTGCACCACACAGCCCTCCTCCCCACACAACAGACAGGGGTCCCTTTCCCAAAGTACTGCCTACAAACTTCCACCAAGAGACAAGCAGAAGAGTTGTGACAGAAAGAATCAGGACTATGTCAGAGCAGAGCGATGAGTTGTGCACACCAGCTAGACCAACCCCTCACTTTATAGATGAAGAAGGTAAGGCTCAGAGATTACATAACTTGAATGAAAATCACGTATCATGAGGCTGGAGGTTGCTTCAATCTCAGCCCAACGCATTTTTCACTACAACTTACTTCCTCAGTAGAAGACAACTCTGTAGAATTAGCAGGAGAAACTGAGCTGTTTTCAACGCAACATCCATGAGACATGGAAGCAATAAATTATCAACTCAGACCAGTAAACGAAGGGCTCACCATAGCTCCAATATAAGCACGGCCACAGTTTCCCTGCCCCAACGTCCAGGGAACCCCCACCAAGAGGGCAGGAGGATACTAGGATCAGACTTGATTTCTTCTTGACTCACAGAACAATCTAACAAAGATCTGTGGGCAGAGAAGCCCAGGAATGCAAGCTCTGAGATGCTCTTGCTCACCTACAGAGGTGTGAGTCGCCTCCACATCAAAATCTTGGAAAGGCTGCCGGACCTTACAGCAGACTCAGCCCCCAACACACAAGAACTTCCTGCCCTCACCTGCCCAAGTAGCTTTCCCAGTCAAAGCCCGGAAACACTACAGTCACACCGTGGCTGCCCATGCACTGCATCCACAGGGTGCCTGTCCTCCTCACCCACCGCTTCGAGGTGTCCTTCAAAGATCTGCCCATCCTAACAACTACTAGCCTGTAAATACTCCAAGGTAATAAATCAGCTTTTCCGTTCATTGGATATAACCCGCATCCTCAGAACCGGTAATGTATATTATTAAGGACTGACCGTAGCTGACACAACCCTCTAAACACATCAGATTTCCGTATAGGCCTCAATCTGTTGAACCATTGCAAGACATGACATGTCTCACCCTTTACAGATGTGAACGTCCCTGGGAGGCACTGATGAGAAGAGGAGAGAAGGGAAGATTCAAAACTGCCTCCCCGTCTCAAAATCACCTCCTACACATTGCATCTCTGAGCCAATAGCCCCTTTACTTATTTGGAAAGGAGAACAACAATTCTACTCTGCACTGACCTACATGAGGCCCATTTGTTGCTTCACTTTGTCAGTGAAGCCTTCAGCAACACACCCCAGGCACTCAGGCAGGCCTTTTTCTGCACTGGCATCACACACAGCTCTTTCAGCACTTGTCACACCATCCTGCAATGATTTGCTGACAAGCTTGTTTTCCTTTCCTGCCCCAGTCCACTGGAGAGAGAATAAGTCTAACGCTTCATTTATCTGACAGCTCTTCAGGAAAACCGGAATCTGGGCTCCCTGTCTCTCCTTCCCCTTAGTCTTCTCACCTGTATTCGAGGATCCAGTTCTTCCTCTTCTCTTGGAGACAATTTGGCCTCACTGCTGCTGCTTCCGCCTCTCCCAGGCTCCTCTGCGACTGGGCTCCGAGGGACTTCATCCTCTACAACCTCAGACCGAAGCTCCCCCTGCGGGGTCTCCCGCCCCCCCGGGACCGGCCTGAATTCAGCCATGCTAATGGGGAGAGGGCACAGCCCTATGCACAAGAGAGGACTGACATGCTGGGACCAAGGCCCCAGCTTGGGGCTTCCTGGGCTCTGGGTAGCAAGAAGAAGGGTTTCTCTTCTCGGCGGGTGAAAAAGGGGACAGAGGAATAACCTCACGCCGGGTTAGAGGCCAAGATTCAAGTCGTCGGAGGGGTTCCTGGAGCTATAGCCTTGTCTGTGGAAAAGTTCTTCCCTGCCCGTCACGGGGAGTCCACCAGGAGAGACCCGGAGCAACCGCTCCGAGGCAGGGGGCAAAGGGGGTTTGGATCCTGGGCCGAGGCCTGCGAGGAGTAGCACCATTCGGGAGGGCGGAGGCAGGCGCCTCCAGGCTGTGGTGGCAGCTGGAGAGAGAAGGCTGGGCCCGAACAGAGGCTGCGGGATGACAGTCTCTGGGGAGCTGCAGGGGAAACAAAGGCCAAGTACATGGGAAGCATCAGGACATACTTGGGCCGCCAGCCCCTTCCAAACCCTCAGCCTCCCAAGAACTCCACTCTCGTCCTTCCATACTCCCATATCTGAGCTGACCCCGCCGCAACTACTTTCCTCAGCCCTCAAGGACTTGAGGTCCGACACCTCCCGCGTCTCAGCCCCTCCCCCAGCAGCGCTTTCCAGACCTCCCTCCGAGGTCCTACCCTCTTTCCACCCTCCCTTTTCTTCCGCCCGCCCCTACTCCACCCCACCCCGACCCGGGCTTTGCAATTCACCTAGTAACCCCCAGCCCCGCCCCACCTCTCTCTCCAAACCTGCGGACAGTCTGAGCCTCCCGCCTCCAACCCCACTCTTCCACGATCCCGAAGACCCTGCCCCCAGTCTTCCTACACAGCCAGGCGAAAAGCCTCCAGCCTCCCCCGACACAGAGCCTTACCTCAGTTTACCTTCCCGTACACTGAGCTCCTCCACTGCAAACAATCTTCCCCCTCCCTCCCCGCAACAAGCCCGTCCAACCAAACGCGACTGGGCCGAGAGGAAGCGGAAATACGTCATCTGCTAACACCGCCCCCCTGCTCTTTCGCCCCTCCCCACACGCTCTCTGGTCCTCGGGGCCACATCTGGATTCCCCCGTACCTCGTCCCCGCCCGGCCTTTGGTTTCCGTACAAAATGGTGCCCTACGGCGCTCATGGTCGCCTCCGTACATTGCCTCCAAGCCCATCCTCCACTCCAGCTAAATGAAATTGAAACATGAGCGTGTTATTCTGAGAGAAACTGGATCGGTGATGCAAGTCGAGAGTCCCTGGTGAATAGGGAAGTGGTAGAAATAAAGCTAAGATTGGACAATCGCTTCGGAGAGAGTGCGGCCATCTTGCTTTACGCGCGCCGGCGCAGGCTGCCGGAGAGTCACTTCCGGCCTCGCCCGGGGAGTCGGAGGCGGTGCCTGAAGTGAACCTGTTGTCTTCCGCCGCCGAGGCAGTGTGGCGGCTGGAGTGTTGGGATGAGTGTGCTCAGCAGTTAGGACTAAGGTCGTTTTCCAGAAGTAACTGATCACTCCAGGAAGTCAGCGATGCCCTTAGTAACGATGGCTAAACGGACAGCTCTGTAGGTAAATGTGTCTCCTCGGGGCCTGCGGCCGGCGCCATCACGACATCCCGGCGCGGCGCCTCGCCAGCCCCTGCCCGAGCCGGGCTCTCTCCCAAAGAACGTGGGGTTCCCACCAGTTAGAACCCCAGGCCACCTGAACTCGATGCTTCAAAGCCCGCGAGGAGTTTGTTATAGTGCCTTGTAGATCAATGAAAGGACCTGACCTGAAAGACCCGGTGGTTACGTCTAGATATTGCCAGGGGAGGCTTAAGGAGAAGAATTGAGGATTCGAGTTTTATTTTTGCAAAAGACCTAACTTACTCAGAGCCACCTCAGGGACCTGAGGTAGAGAAGGCAAATGGACTGAATATTCTTTCCTCCCTTTGGATTTCCTCCCTTCATTCCCTCACCGCATGAATAACCATATCCCCCCCCCCCAAAAAAAAAAAATCAAGTAAGAGAGCCAGATATATCCCTTTAAAAGTGATTTAAGGGGCGCCTGGGCGGCTCAGTCGGTTAAGTGTCTACTTTTGGCGCAGGTCCTGTGGGTCCAGCCCCCTCTCCCCCGTGGGCTCCCTGCTCAACAGGAGCCTGCTTCTCCCTCCTCCCTGCTCCGGCTCGCTCGCTCTCAAATAGATAAAATCTTTTAAAAAATAAAAATGAGTAAAATAAGTGATTTAAAAGAGATGTTTTCCCCCAAAGTTGGAAATTTTATTTTTAAAATTCTGTAAGTGACTTCTCCAGTGAGTCAGTGGGAAACTGAGTTAAAGCGTCTAAGTAGACGGAACTTGTGGATACCTGTCTTCTCTCACATTCCTTTTTTTTTTTAAGATTTTATTTATTTATTTATTTGACAGAGCAAGAGAGCACAAGCAGGGGGAACAGTAGAGGGAGAGGGAGAAGCAGCCAGATGTGTCATCGTCGTGGTGTGTGTCTGTCCCCGCGCCCCCACCCCGTCCCACCGTGCAGGGGGCTCCAAGCCAGGCTAGATCCCAGGACCCTGGGTTCATGACCTGAGCCAAAGGCAGACCCTTAACATCTGAGCCACCCAGGCGCCCCTCTCACATTCCTTTCTGATACTAAGGTAGCCAGGAAAATTCCATACAGAAATCAGAAACAGTGTATTTATTTGTTCCCTGCTAGTAACTAATTTTTTAAAACTGGAATTTCATTGTAATGACTCCCATTTTACCCACCATCTTCTGTCTAACCTAGCCTGAATTCTCCCAATCTTTTTTATCCAGCACTACTGCAATACCTGTCATCCTTATACCGTGTCCTGCAGCTCCTTTTCCCTGTACATTCAGTCATTAGCAGTGGTGAGCTTCTTTTAGTTGTCACAAATTTTTGTTGCATTGGGTATGATCCCATCATGAAAACATGTAATGCCCAGACTACTCCTAGATCACATCCTGAAGTTCACTAGCCTCCGTGATATCTCCACTGGCCTTTCCTAGAGTTAGCTCTCACTGAGACCAAATGAAATATCATTTATTGATTGTAATCTCCCCAGCAGGTTGGTTGGTTGGTTGGTTTGTTTTGCTGGATTTGGATGTTTCGAGTGAGAGGAGTTTGGGAGCAGTGTACACTGGCTTGTTTTATGGAGGCCGGCACAGACATGAATTAAAACTTTTTTCTAGAACAGCACTCTCCAATAGACTTACTGCAGTGATAGAAATGTTGTGTGTCAGCTCTGAGCAATATGGTAGCCACTAGCGACATGTGGCCATAGAGCGCTTGAAATAGAGCTAGGATTATTAAGGAACAGCATTGTAAAATTTAATTCTAGGGACACCTGGGTGGCTCAGTTGGTTAAACATCTGCCTTTGGCTCAGATCATGATCCCAGGGTCCTGGGATCAAGTTCCACATCAGACTCCTTGCTCAGTGAGGAGTCTGCTTCTCCCGCTGCCTGCTCTGCCTGTTGCTCTACCTGCTTGTGCTCTCTCTTTCTGACAAATATTTTTTTTTAAAAAAGGCGACATTTCAACTCAAAAGTTTTTTTTTTAATTCTAATCTAAATCGCCACATATGGCTATGAATGGAATCATTAGTTCTAGAGCATGTCTTTCCTGTATCTCTTCCAAACACATATTCAGCTTTCACATCATCAAATACAAAACAAATGTCTCCTCTCCACTTCTCTCCCATTTACTTCTGCAGTCTAGTCTCTGCTTCTGTCAGTCCACAGAAATTGCAGACATAAGGTCATCACCCATGCTCTGAATATCACCAAATCACTGACATCTGATACTGGGTTATTTATTCTCTCTCATCCTTCTTTAGCGTCTGAGTCACCCTTGTCCTGGGTTTCCCCTTACTTCTCTGGCCTGTTGATTTATTCCTTCATGCATTTATATCTTCACTAAGTGTCTCCTGTGTGCCAGGATTTTAGGTAATGAGGAAAAAGACACTTGTTCCAGTTTGCATGTAGCTTATAGTCTGTGGTACTCATTTTATAAATCAGTGACATTCAAACTAATTGGACCACAACCCAAAAACGTGTTTTACTTTGTAACCCAATGTACGTATATTTGTGTAAATATAACAAAAGTGTCCGGAAAAGATCTTTACTCAAATTACATGCAAAGCATATTAATATTTTCTATACTTTTTTTTAATGCTGGTGGAGACCTATGCCACTGATTTCATGACCCACTCATGTTTGAAAACCTTACCCTACATGCCAGGACTTCTCAGGCTCTGATGCTAGCTTATGACCATTTCATGCATCATGCAGCCTGCTTTCTCTGAGACCCCTTGCCAAAGTTCATGGCCCCTACCCATGGCTATTATTCCTTTTTTGGAACACTATCTCCACCCAGACTCCCCACAAATCACATTCTGAGATCCAGCAGCTTCTGAGACCACTGGCCTTTGCAAAGGTTACCTCTCACCGAGTACAAATCTGATTTCATCCCCTTTCCCAAATCCTGCTTCTTCTATATTTTGTTGGTGAATGGTTCTACCATCTACCCATTTACCTAGGGAGAAACCTAAAAGACATCCTAAATGAATCCCCCTGTCTTCACTCTGCACTACATTAAGTAGCATGAGAGATCCCTCCTCAACATTTGATTACCATTGCTTCAGTTTAGACCTTCCCCACCTCCATTGTAGATAATGTACATCAATAATCTTCTTAATCAACTCTGTCCAATAGAGCTTTCAGCAGTGATAGAAATTTCTGTATCTGCACCGTCTAATACAGTGTTCACTAGCCATGTGTAGGACTCTTGAAACTTTAAAATGTAGCTAGTGCAACTGAACTGAATTTTTAAGTTTGAATAGCCAAATGTTGGGGTTTAAGTAGCCAAATGTTGGGGTGCCTGGCAGGCTCAGTCAGTGGAGTGTGCGACTTGATCTCAGGGTTGTGAGTTCAAGCCGCACGTTGGGTGTAGAGATTGCTTAAAAATAAAATCTTTAAAAATTAATAAATAAATAAGTAGCCATATGTGGCTCGTGGCCAATGTGTTGGATAGCACAGGTCTGCGTCATCTCCCTGCCACAAGTGCCCCTTCCAGTCCCTGATGCAGATAAACAACCAATCAACCCTTATTGACTAAGTTACTGAATGAAATGTAAAAATATGAAAGCCACATAAAGAGACATCTTTACTGACATGTAACACCATCAGCTACTACATAGTATCACAAGTCAGCTCTTTATCAGTGAAGTAAATTTTCTCAAGCTTTTTTTTTTTTTAATTCTATTTTTTAGAGACAGAGTGCGAGTGGGGGTGAGAGGGTGGGGGAAGGGTAAAGGGAGAGGGAGAGAATCTTAAGCAGGCTCCACTGTGGAGCCTGATGCAGGGCTCAGTCTCACAACCCTGAGATCATGACTGAGCCACCCAGGCATCCCATCAGGCTTTCATTGGTAACTTATTTTTTTAATTGCTTCACAGAAATACTTTAAATTACCTTCACCTTTAAAAACTTCTTTGTGGTTAACTACCTTCCTATGTTCTTTGATTTTTTTCTCTACCTTGCATCAAATATTTAATACATAACCACCATCTGCTAATGAAACATAATAGTTTACTAATGTGTAGTGACAGAAGGCAGATCAGCGGTTGCCTAGAGGAGAGAAAGGAGGGAGTACAAACTGGCACACAGAATCTGTGGGTAGTGGATGTGTTCTCTATCTTGATTGTAGTGAGAATATGATTTGGATATACATGGCAGGACTTTTCAAATTGTACATTTTGTTTCACAATGAAGAGTACTAGCCACTACAGGATCATGGGGGGCTACCAGGCATCTGTTCCAGTTGTACATTTCAATATGTGAGATGTTGTATGTTGATTATACTTCAGTAAAGCTTTTTTTAAAAATTTGGTTGGAAACTTGCTCTGAGAAATATATAGTATAAAATTTGCTAGTAAATGTCAATTAAAGGGACAGCCTATATTACTAATAGCCCTGAATTATTTCTACCCCTGTTACCTGCTGAGTTTTTGAGAAATAAATTATTTTTCCCTTAGCTTGTCATCTCATTGAATGATGAAAACAGCAAACACATATGCAGTGTTAACCCTCTACCAGGCACCGTTCTGAGTGGGTTTATATCCATCACTGTTCCTCACGACAACTAACTGAAGTATATTGTACCTCCATTTTTAAATTGAGGAAATATAAGAACTAGAGGTTAAATAAATTGCCCAAGATCATGCTGCAGGTAAGTGATGGCACCAGTCTTTGACCTCAGGCAGTCGAGAACCTTAGGCACAATAAGATACTGCCTCAATTAAGCTTTATACAGAAAAATACTTAACATTATTTAAAATATTTGTAGTAACACATCATATGTTCAGTTTAAATGTACCTACCCAAATTTTAAATGCCTCAAAATCTGAAAGGAAAAGAAATCAAAAGATTTTCTAAAGATGCTACAAGTTTGCATGTGATACTAGTATTATTACACTACTGCTCCTAAAGTGCCTTTAAAGTGGTTTTAATCATAAAACCTGATTTTATCCTTACCATGTATTTTAATTTTCCCCTAAAAGTTATGCCTCGTAATTTTAACCTAATTTTCCAAATCTTATTTTGTGAACCAGTGATTCCTACATGTGAGTTCTGAATATAATTTTTATCTGACATAACTTTTTTTAATTTATTTAAATTCAAGTTAACATCAGGGGTAGAATTTAGTTATTCATCAGTTGCATATAACATCCACTGTTCATTACATCAGGTGCCCTCCTTAATGCCCATCACTCAATTATCCCTTACCCCCACCCACCACCCTCCAGCAACCCTGTTTGTTACCTAGAATTCAGCATCTCTTATGGTTTGCCTCCCTATTTTCATCTTACTTTATTTTTCCTTCCCTTCCCCGATGTTCATCTGTTTTGTTTCTTAAATTTCACGAGTGAAATCATATGGTGTTTGTCTTTCTCTGACTGACTGATTTCACTTCGCATAATACCTTCTAGTTCCCTACATGTTGCAAATGGCAAGATTTCATTCCTTTTTGATGGCTAAGTAGTATTCCATTGTGTATATGTACCATATCTTTATCCATTCATCTGTCCATGGACATCTGGGCTCTTCCTGTATTTTAGCTACAATGGACACTGCTGCTATGAACTTTGGGATGTATGTGCCTCCTTGCAACACTATGTTTGTATCCTTTGGATAAATACCTAGTAGTGCAATTGCTTAGTCATAGGGTAGCTCTATTTTTTTTTAAGATTTTATTTATGTATTTGACACAGAGTGAGAGAGCACAAGCAGGAGGAGTGGCAGAGAGAGAGGGAGAAGCAGACTCCTGGCTGAACAGGGAGCCTGATGTGGGGCTGGATTCCAGGACCCTGGGATCATGACCTGAGCCAAAGGCAGACACTTAACCAACTGAGCTACCTAGGTGCCCCAAAGTAGCTCTATTTTTAACTTTTAAAGAACCTCCATACCATTTTCCTGAGTGGCCACACCAGTTTGCATTCCCACCAACAGCGTAAGAGGGTTCCCCTTTCTCCACATCTTTGTCAACATCTGTTGTTTCCTGAGTTGTTAATTTTAGCCATTCTGGCTGGTGTGAGGTGGTACCATTGTGGTTTTTATTTGTATTTCTCTGATAGTGATGTTGAACATTTTTTCATATGTCTGACATAACTTTTAAAAAGTTAGTATTAAGGACTAAGAAATTTCACGGGGTGGGGAAAAAAAGACTAAGAAATTTCATCACTAAGGACTAAGACATCATTAAAGATTAGGAAAAAGTTTGTCTTTTAGACAAAGTTGATCTTGATCCTCTCAACAAATATTCTAGTTTTGTGGTACACCAAGTTTATCCAGTTCATCCGTATCTAGTTTACTAGAGCTTTTCACAATTAGTTTACCTACATAAATGTAAAAATAAGTAGCAGTCTGATTGAATCAGTGCCCAAAACTTTAAGTTGGCTGCAGACTTTAAGCTGCACAACTTCTAATCATTTCCTATGAAGAGTGCTGTTTATAGGGGCGCCTGGGTGGCTCAGTCGTTAGGCATCTGCCTTCGGCTCAGGGCGTGGTCCTGGCGTTTTGGGATCGAGCCCCACATCGGGCTCCTCCGCTGGGAGCCTGCTTCTTCCTCTCCCACTCCCCTTGCTTGTGTTCCCTCTCTCACTGGCTGTCTCTCTCTATATCAAATAAATAAAATCTTTAAAAAAAAAGTGCTGTTTATATTTTTCAAAGTTTTATTTAAATTCTAGTTAGCTAAAAGAGACTGTAATACTGGTTTCAGGAGTGGAATTTAGTGATTCATCACTTATATATACACACCAAGTGCTCAACACAAGGGCCCTCCTTAATACCCATCACCCATTTAGTCCATCCCCACTTCCCCTCCATCAACCCTCAGTTTGTTCTCTATAGTTAAGACTCTCCTACGGTTTGCATCCCTCTAAGAGTGCTGTTTAAATTAAAAGACATTTAGTCTATACTACCCAAAGCAAACTACACATTTAATGCAATCCCTCTCAAAATACCACTAGCATTTTTCACAAAACTAGAAAAAACAATCCTAAAATTTGTATGGAACTAGAAAATACCCCGAACACCAAAGCGCTCTTGAAATGCATGACCGCTCCAGACTTCAAGCTATATGATAAAGCTGTAGTCATCAAGACACTATGGTACTAGCACAAAAACACACATACAGATCAGTGGAACAGAATAGAAAACCCAGAAATGGACCTACAACTATATAGTCAACTAATATTCAACAAAGCAGGAAAGAATATCCAATGGAAATAAAGACAATCTCTTCAACAAATGGTGTTGGGAAAACTGAACCATTTTCTTACACCATACACAAAAATAAATCCAAAATGGATGAAAGACCTAAATGAGGAAACATCAAAATCCTAGAGAACACAGGCAGCAATCTCTTTGACCTGGGCCATAGCAACTTCTTACTATTTTTTTTTAAGATTTTATTTATTTAGGGGCGCCTGGGTGGCACAGCAGTTGAGCATATGCCTTCGGCTCAGGGCGTGATCCCGGCGTTGTGGGATCGAGCCCCACATCAGGCTCTTCCTCTGTGAGCCTGCTTCTTCCTCTCCCACTCCCCCTGCTTGTGTTCCCTCTCTCGCTGGCTGTCTCTATCTCTGTTGAATAAAGAAATTAAAAAATCTTAAAAAAAAAGATTTTATTTATTTATTTATCTATCTGAGTAGGGGTAGCAAGAGAGAGCACAAGCAGGGAAGAGAGCAAGAAGCAGGTTTCCTGTGAGCAGGGAGCCCAATGTGGGGCTCAATCCCAAGACCCTGAGATCATGAGCTGAGCCAAAGGCAGATGCTTAATTGACTGAGCCACCCAGGCGCCCCTGCAACTTCTTACTAGACACATCCCTGGAGGCAAGGGAAACAACAAAAATGAGCTATCGGGACTTCATCAACACAAAAAGCTTCTGCACAGTGAAGGAAACAGTAAAGAAAACTAAAAGGCAGCCTATGGAATGGGAGAAGCTATTTGCAAACGACATATCTGATAAAGCGTTAGTATCCAAAATCCAGAAAGAACTCAACACCTCCAAACCAAATAATCCAGTTAAGTTGGTAACTTGAATGTATCTACCTGACACAAAAACAAGCAGTGTGTTACGAATAACGAGACTGAAGAAAGAGAAATTAGGGAATCCATCCCATTTACAATAACACCAAAAACCATACATTACCTTGGAATTAACTTAACCAGAGACGTAAAGGACCTATATGCTAGAAACTATAGATCACTTTTGAAAGATATTGAGGAAGACATAAAAAGATGGAAAAATATTCCATGCTCATGGATTGGAAGAATTAACATAGTTAAAATGTCCATACTACCCAGAGCAATCTACACTTTCAATGCTATCCCGATCAAAATACCGAGGACATTTTTCAAAGAACTGGAACAAATAGTCCTTAAATTTGTATGGAA
>NC_048220.1:1818793-1856255 GCF_002007445.2 Ailuropoda melanoleuca
TAAAAAAAAAAAAAAAAGAAATGGGCAGAAGACATGAATAGACATTTTTCCAAAGAAGACATCCAGATGGCTGACACACACATAAAAAGATGCTCAACAACACTCATCATCAGGGAAACAAATCAAAACCACGACAAGATATCATTTCACACCTGTCAGAATGGCTCAAATTGACAGAACAGGAAACAACACATGTTGGCAAGGATGCAGATAAAGGGGAACCCTCTTATACTGCAAACTGGTACAGCCACTCTGGAAAACAGTATGGAGGTTCCTCAAAAAGCTAAAAATAGAACTACCCTATGACCCAGCAATTGCACTACTAGGTATTTACCCAAAGGATGCAAACATAGTGATTCGAAGGGGCATATGCACCCCAATGTTTATAGCAGCACTATCCACAATAGCCAAAATATGGAAAAAGCCCAAATGTCCATCAACTGATGAATGGACAAAGAAGATGTGGTGTGTATACACACACACACACACACACAATGGAATATTACTCAGCCGTCAGAAAGAATGAAATCTTGCCATTTGCAATAACGGATGGAACTAGAGTGTATGATGCTAAGTGAAACAAGTCAGAGAAAGACAAATACCATATGATTTCACTCATGTGGAATTTAAGAAACAAAACAGATGAACACAGGGGAAGGAGGGAAAAAAGGGGGGGGACAAACCATAAGAGACTCTTAAGTATACAGAACAAACTGAGTGTTGATGGAGGGATGTGTTCGGGGGGGGGGTGCTAAATGGGTGTTGGGTATTAAGGAGGGTACTTGTTATGACAAGCGCTGGGTATTATATGTAAGTGAGGAATCACTAAATTCTACTCCTGAAACCAATATTACACTACATGTTAACTGGAATTTAAATAAAAATTTGAAAAAATATATTTAAAAGACATTAGTCCTCTGTGTCACATCATTAAAATTAATATGTGTTGTTGATGCAATTTATAGGTTGTTTTTCTCTTATTTCCTGAAAACCATTTTGATTGGCTTTACAATATGTTTGCAACTTGAAATGAATAAAAACCCTCATTGCTTAAAAAAATAAAATCTGCATTTCAGAATTTTATTGGGTTGTCTATTCTTTCCTGTTCTCATTCTAGATTGTTAGAGTTCACTTTTCTGTACTTGGTTCTTTCTACTATTGGGAAACTGTCAGTTGACATCTGTGGAGTTATTTGGGAATCAATAGAAGCTATCATGTTCTAGAGGCCAATGTTTTTACTGTAAATGGGACTGAAATTGGAATACTTGAAGAACAGAAACATTGTATTTAGCAATACAGGAACTAAATGGAATTGAAACTGTTCTGTCTTTATATCACTGTAACAGCAAGCCTTCCAAATTTTATTTGATCAGGCTCACATTTCAAACAATGGATTTAAATACTGGTCTATACCCTTAACTCTGCTTACTTACTTTTCATTTGCCTCTCAACTGCAATGTAAAGCATGTACTATGTGCCACATGCCCACAATGAATAAATATTCAGTACTCTTACTCTTTTCTGCCTCTCTCTTCTTAAACAACTAACAGTGCCCTCTGATCAAACCCAATGGAATGATGTTGCCATGACATTACTGGACTTATGCAAGCATTGGGCACTGACCATTTCCTCACATGGGATCCAAAACCTCACCCTATCTTGGAGTGCCTGGGTGGCTCAGTCGGTTAATTGTCCAAGCCTTAGTTTCAGCTCAGGTCGTTGTCTCGGGGGCCGGTGATCAAGCCCTGTGTCAGGCTCTATGCTCAAGGCTCTCCCTCTCTCCCTCTACATGTGCTCTCTCTCAATCTCTCTCTCAAATAAATAAATCTTATAAAAAAGAAAAACACCTCACCCTGTCTTGACCCTCCTTTTTCTCAAAGTCTTCATTGCTTCTACAGCTGCCACCTTTTGGAGATTAGTGCTCTAGGGTTCTACCCTCAGTCTCCTTCTTATCCACCTACAGTCTCTCTGGGAAATGTCATCCACTCTCATAGCTTCATCTTTTCACTTCTAACTTCCTAGTCTTTACAAAACCTGATGCACCATGGCTCCTCCCCTAACCAATGAGAGAAGCCCAAACTCTTGAGTGTGGCATAAATTCTTCTAACCATACTGTAAGGGCAAGTGATGGGCACATTTCTGTATTCCCATTGCCCAGCCAGGTGGAACTCAGTGTACCCTCAATAAAGTCTTTTTGGAGGGAGGGATTCTTTGAATTAGCCAAGTTACTTTGAGTTTCCTTTCTCAACACCTCTACCCTCTCCATTTCCTAGAACTCCTGCCCTGCTCCACTCATCATCCTCCACAGAATTCTGATCTGCATCTACGTACATTTTGTCCTCAGTCTAGAGCAAAAGTACGCAAACTCCTTTCCTGCTTATCCCATCTCTCCATCCCAACCCAATTCCAGCATCTCTACATTGGCAGAAAGCTCCCAGGGTGTGGAAATCATTGTCACCATCATCCTGCTACAAAATCTTGGCTACATGTTAAATCTATGGAATTTGCTGATGACCTATAGCAGAATTATCCCATTCTTCCTGTTCTAGCTTTATACTACTTTACACTTGACATATAATGGGAAGGCATAAACCATGGAGGTCTGTCTTCCCATAGCACTCCTCAAGAGACTCGGTTTCCGTTTTGTCTCTAATTCTCAACTCACTTCCTTGAATGTAAGCAGGCATTCAGAAAATTGCACTCAGTAAGAATGCCCTCAAGCTTACAATTTAGTAGGGGAGATAAGATATGTACATGATTCTAAAGTATATGGTAAATGATACTAAATACAGATGGTGTCTTATGCCTCTTGTGGCCTGTAAGGATAACAAATTTTGTACTGAAAGGCAACCATCTGGGTCAGATATTTTCAAGTTAACAAACATGCACATAACTTCATCTTGACCTTCTTTCTTTCACTAAACTCAGTATTCCTGTTCCGATTATTATCCCCTTCTGTAATGACTCCCACAGGAAATAAAAATCCATCCCCCTGCATTTTCCCTCCATTGGGTTCTTTCCTCCATAGCTACATAAAAGAAAGTTGTCTAATCCAGACCACTTTCAAATGACAGTTTGTCAAATTTTGTGTACAGTCATGACTATGCTTCTCTTTTGCAGGTTAAATGTCCCCAGCCTCTTCAATTATGTAATGTATTTATCACTATCCTAGTCACTCCTCCGGAATTGGCCAACTGTGTCAGTGTCCCTTAAACACATGTCATCAATGCTGAACAATGAGTCCAGAAATGTCCTGATTAATCCATTTCTCAGGCCTGAAAGTCTTTGGAATTATTCTCAACTAGTCATCTTCTGCATAACATTACCTTATCTGCATATGGCACTTTACAGCAAGCACATTTTCCTTTTCTACTTCTCCCACCTTCATCCCTTCCTGGTTCAGGCCCTCATCACCCCAGACCTGCTTCCTTGCCTGCTGTTACCATCCCTGTACTACTTCCACAATACTGTCACACGGGGGTCAGCAAACACTCATTGAGCACCTGTGATGTGCAGTGCTCATGCTTCAGGGCATCGCCTATGAGTAAGATAAAGCCTGTCCTTTAACTACAGAGGTGACAGCTATCATCTGACTATACCAACATGCAGAGGGCTGCATTGCAGCCTGGATGCACACCCACGACCGAGGGTGGAAGGCATTCCAGCATGGATTAATGGAGATGGCATTTTGTCTAAACTGTTAAGAATGGTTGGAATTAAAAGCAGAATAGCATTCCAGGCTGAACCGGGGGTAGGGCATAAGGGATCTAAATGCACAGTGATTTAGGGGGCCCCTGAGCAGAGCAGAGGGACAGAAACTCTGGACGTGTAGCAGGAGGAGCAGTACTAAGGGTTCTCGAAAGGAAGATTAGAGCAGGTAAAGAATGATCCTGAGAGCCATCCCTGAGAGTCTGCTCTGGATGATCAGTAGCCTTGAAGAAGGGACCGTTATGCTCCCAACTGCATTTCCACCTCTCAGTGGAAGACACTGAAGTCTCAACATTTGGACGAGGAGCTCTGCCTAGCAGCTCTTGAAAAGGCGCCTGGAAAGCCGACCAGGAGTATCCCCAACCCTGGCACTGCGCCCTTGGGCGGGTCATTCATTTGTGGGAACCCCCAAGGCAGAGCTGTGGGGAGAAGTAAGCGTGATAATAGGTACCAAGTGTAGCCTCACTGTAAAAAGTCACTCACTACTGGGACGATTTGGGAGGGTGGCCCCCGCGGTCGCTCCACGCCAGGAACCCATCAGCCGGAAGGCAGCCCCAGCGGGGACTCCGGTCCGCGCTCCCTTGAGCGCGCGAGCAGCTGGAAGGCTAGACTGGGCACGCGGAACTCCGCCGCAGCAGGAGCTCAGCGCCCTTTCCTCTGATTGGGCGGGATCAGGCCCCCGGGGACGAGCGGACAAAACAGGAGGCAGAGATTGGCTAAGCATGGGAAGAAGGAGGAGCCTTGTCGGAGAGGGAGGCGGTATTTGGTTCCCAGTGGTAGCCCTGCCCCCTTGCAGCTTTCTGGACCAGGGCTGGCGACGCCGAATAGTCAGGAGAGAGTTACTACGCCTTCTAGTCATCCCAGCAACCGGTGACGCGGCCCACATGAGGCCGACCACTGGCCAGCCGGGGAAAGCGGGACTGGAGCGTGACTCCCTATCCTGAGGCGCCGCCCAGCTCTCCCCACTCGGCGGCCGCGCGCTCCGCCAGACCCTTCCTCCCTTCAACGCCCTAGTCCCGAAGTCCGGGAGGCGGGTGTCGGCGAGCAAGCTGAGTGGGAACCGCGTGGTGTACAAGGAGCCAGTCGGCGACCGGTGAGGGGACTGAGGGACTGGGAGGGCAGGGTTGGCGCGGGGCAGCGATCCCCAACTGTCGCCCGTCTTCCCTCCGCTCCTGGCGGCTACCGTCTGCAGCTGTGGGGAGCGCCGCCCCGGCAACAAGTGACGCGGAGGCACGGCGGAACGAGCGATTGGTCGGTTCACGCCAGCGGCTGCCGAGCGGCCTGCGCCTCCCAGGCCTTGCCCTCTGCCTGTCCTCCCCCGTCTTCCCCCGGTGACCTTCGGGGCCGGCGGACCCACGACGCAGACATCGCCGGGCTAAGACGGATTAAAAGGGCAGTGTCAGCCACCAGGCTTTGTTGGCGTTAATCGCCCCCGACTCCTCACTACGTTTTTGGTGGGCTGGCGCCAGGGGCGAGGAGCTGGGGTAGGACCGCGGGTGGGAAGTTTCTCCCAAGGAGAATCTGCCTAGCAACTCGTGACGAAAGTTGACTGAGGCGCCTGGGATTGGCTGCGCTGCGACCTACTCAGGTGTGGCGTTCCTCTTTTCGGTGAATAGTTGTGCGCACTTTCCCGTTAAGTACCAGGCAACAAGCCCTAAACTGAATAACCAGCCTCCCTGATTACTCAGAAAGTTCCCGGGGTGTGGCATGGGGCTATGGAATACCCACGCTGCTCTAACCATGTGAAGAAGGATTCTTTTGGGGCGGGGGGGAGCGGGGAAGGAGTAAAAAAAAAAAAAAAAAAACTTGCAGAACGTTTAGGATCCTTAGGGTGGAGGTAGGAGTCGGACCCCTCATTCAGGATCCCTCTTCAGAGGAACTGTCCTGAAGAGGGTGAAACCTAAAAACTCAGCAACCACAGTTTTCAGACTTACACATATTTTAACCTTCTTTTCATATGAAACGTTATAATAGCTTCCTTTACAGAGTTTTCCCAGGCAGGAGTGTCAGACACCTGAAGTCCCCTGTCCAAGGTCACACAGCTAGTAATGGAAGAACCAGAATTTGGACACTTGCCTTTGTGGTTCCCAGCCGGATGGTACAGTTCCATTTCAGAAAACCAAAGCAGAGTATTTGCAGTATATGCAGTAGATAGGGCTATGGAGGATAAGATGACTGCAGAGAGGTCTTGTCCTCCAGTAACCTAACATTTGAAAGAATTGTATTCCAGATTAATGCATCATTCTTAAAAAGCATTGCGTGCCCTCTGTGCCCAACTTCTTGCTAGGGCCAGGGAAGGTGCAAAACACCATGTATAGTCCCTTCCCCATCCCAATTCTGGCATGCTCTGCCCCCTTTGGGTTGCAGTTTTGCCCATGTGTCAAAGGAACATAGAGAATAGACTATTCTACTATGTGTGTTCTCTTCCTGCCAACATCCCTTATCTTCTCCACACTTTCCAGTTCACAGGAAAATCTTTGTGAAGACAAAACTTCCCAATGAGTGTACTTGGATCATGATCAGGCTTGGGCACTTGGGATGGAAAGCAGCTGTCTCTCCTATTTCCAGCAGTTCCTTTCACATGTCAGACTGGATCTGAAGCTGAAAGGGGCAACTTCTTCTGAAGTACTGGATCTTGTTTCGTTAGGTCAGGAGTAGCCATTCTGGTGTTCTAGATTCCACCCTCCATCCTTGCCTAGAAAAGGGGCTGAAGGCTTCCTAGAATGGATGGGACTACTGTTTCCTGTTACTTTCATTGATTATTCAGAATAAAGCCAAGTAAGGGGATGGGGCTATGGGGTGTGAAGGTGCTCAGCAGAGCTTCTCTGAGGAGGGGTTACTGGAGCAGAGCCCTGAGTGAAGAGGGGAAGGGACTTTACAGGTGGAACTATAAATGGAAAGGCTCCAAAGTAGGCAATTAATTTTAATAATACATTTCATTTAACCCAGTATATCGAAAATATTACCATTTCAATATAAAATCAACATTAAACATTATTAATGAGATATTTTGCATTCTTTTTTCATACTAAATCTTTGAAATTAGGAGTGTATTTGACCCTTACAGCATATCTCAGTTTGGACCAGCCACATTTCAAATGCTCAGTCACATATGGTTCATGGCTACTGTAGTGACAGCCCTCAGCCCACGCCTGCACCAGCTTTACCCAGCTCTGACTTCAAGATGGAGGAATTGCAAGATGATCACTTGTCTCTTCATCCTGCCCCAGAAATATTGGCCTGGCAGAACAGATAACCAGGGAAGAAAATCTTTGTACTAACAGAAGGACACAACTCAGAAGAAAAAGAACTAAACTGCTCTCATAGATTGTTAATGTACTAAATCCTGATTAACTACCATACTCTTGATCTGTAATGTTAGATATGGTTAGATGTGGTATGAAATATCTGCAATATCTATTAAGAAACAAAAATAAAGTGATATATAAAACTCAGAAGTTTATTTTTAATGTGAATGTTAATTTTTTCATTAGCTTATCTTACTTAAAACCTATTTTTATTAATTACGTCTATGGTATTTATAAATATTTGTAAGTATTAAATGCTTGAAAAGTACTAAAAAATTTTTTTTCTAAAATATTTTAAAGTATTGAATGGTTAGGACTTTTCACCAACTCACACATAATTACCTCCTTCCCTCTTTCTAAGCCCTCTTGTACCTTTTTTTTCCCTCCTATTCTTTTTTTTTTTTTTTTTTGTACAGTAATATATTTTTTTTTCTTTCAGATTTCCTTCCAGGCATAGACCCCTTTTCTTCCAGGGCAAACTCCAGCATGGGGTGAGGTACAGAAGAGAGACTTGAGGGGTGTACTCTGGCACTCAGTTACCAAACCTGCCCCCTAGATAGGGTCTGTCTTACCACATTTGTAATGGGGGGAAATTGTATCTTTGTTTATATGACATTTATTTATGCATGTTTGTGTTTGTGCGTTTGTCTTACCTTCCTTGGGCCTGTGCCCTAGGAGGAAAAGGGTGGGTTCCCAGAAACTTGGCCTGATAGGTGCCGTGGTCCCTGGAGTCTCTCAAGTGAGGTGGAACCCTCACCAGCATGTGCATTGTTCTCTTTGGCATTGGGATCAAACACTGAGTCCTGAGGGAAGGTTTTATTCACATGAGGCAAACACTCTTTTGAACTGACAACCTAGAATAGACAGCCCAAGTGTCTGGGCTGAAAGTTCCCTCTGGAAGAACTGATTGTCTCTGAAGACTGCTTTCAGGTCTGCAGAGGGGCTCTTGCCCCTGCTTGCAGCTTTTGCTTAAACTCATTCTCTGTGAATAAGATGTCTGGGATTTAAAATACTTCAGACCAAAAAAAAAAAAAGAGAGAGAGAGAGAGAGCAAATGTGTGGGAGAGGAGTGTGATAGATGAAACAGAAGAGCAAAATGCAAAATGTAGATAGATGCTAAAGATGAGGGAGTGATTCATATTATTCTTTAGTTTTTTATATTTGAAAATGTCCATTAAAACAATACCCTCCACCAGAAAATACTCCCCTCTTCTTTCTCTCCCTGCCTCTGTGCCCTTTGCTCAATGTAAATTCATGTTGTCCCTCTTACTTCATCCCTGCAGGGTACAGAACATCCTGCTCCAAAGGCATGAGAAGAGAACATCCTATATTGGCCACTCCTGCCCAATGTGGAGGGGAGCAGAAACTCCAGAGCCCACCCCTGAAGGTTTGTGGCTTTCAAGGCTTTTTTTCAATGGCTCCCATTTATGGGGTGTTTTAACCAAGCCCTGGGTATTTATGATGTTTCCATCTGCCAATAAGAAAGTGACTGCTGACCATTTTGTTTGCTTCCTCTCCTTGACCTGTTGAGTGACACAGCCTATAACTCACAGCAACTATACCTCATCTCCACTGAATTTAGCTGGGACCAGTCCATGAGCCTTGAGGGAGAGTAGTCAGTGATGAGGCCCACAGGAGGTTCTGTACAGACAGGCTGATCCTGCTCCCAGACAGCTACCTGGACCAACTTGTCAAAAGGGTTCAGGGATAACATTTGAGATAAAGAGGATAGCAGATCAGATCCCATCCCCATAAAGGGGCTTCTCTGCTACTCTGGGTTCTCAGATCCCTGGAGCTAGGGCAATGAGAAAAGTCTGCAGAATGTTTGCAAACAACTTGGATGACCTGAGAATTAGGAAGGAATGCTTCTTCCTTCTCTGCAGGTTTGCTGAAAATGTGAAAAGCACTTCTAAAATAATGCCATTAACTTTCAATATTATTCTTTATGGGTTATTCATGTTCCTTTTTGCCCCTTTCCTGGGTCCTGAGTTGCTTTCTCAAGGCTAGGCCAGGGAACTTTTAGGCTGTGTACTGGTGTGGAGTGATTATCAGGTACTGTCCAAAGGCAAGGTACAATACTTTGGGGTCTCTCAGATAACCATCCCTTGCCCAGGCCCCAGCCCTTTCTGAGACTTTTGCCCAAACTGCTGCATCTGTACAGGTTTCTGCTTCATCTCATTGCCCTTCTTGTCCTTCCAGACCAGATCTGGCTAGGTTCCCATTGGTGACTTAGGAAATCAGGGTCTCAGAGGAAGGTGTTGATGTGGTTTAGGCCTAGGGGCCTTCTCATTGCCCACCCCTCCTTGGTGTTTCCTTAGTGCATCTCCAGACCAACACCTCTGATCTAAGGACAGAAAATAGGCTGGGTACTCCTCATGCCCTGCCAAGCAGAGTTCTGGAAGCAAACTCCCTCTCTGAATCCCTCACCCTTCCTGATGGCATGAGGAGCCCCCCGCCCCCAATATTTCTAGGAGTCCTATGGCTTTGCCTCCTCTTGGAGAATGGAATCCAGGAGATGGCCTAGCTGAGGAAGTTACAAGAAATAGGGACCCTGTGCTTGCCTCCCCCTTCCCCAAAGTGTAGCTGTTGCGGCTGTTACTGTGGCTTACAGTGACTTTCTCCCTGTAGGGCTCAGGGTGAAGGGTGAACCTGGCTGCAGCCCACCCTAGAAAAAGCTGCAGAGCCTGCCCGCAAAAGAAGGAACCTGGAATCTGCAGACCAGTTTTCCAGGCCTCCCCTTCTTCCCTCTGCTACTCCCTTTGTAGGCCTTCAGAAAACCGAAAATAACGCACGGTTTGAGGCGGTGGACGCCGGCGTGGGAGTGGCACACTGCCCTGCCAGCCTGGCCCCCGGCCCGCATCCCGAGGGCACCCCAGCCTAGCCCTCACCATGTTCGCCGCAGCAGCGGCGGCCGCGGCGTCAGGAAGGCCTTATGTATGCAGTGAGTGTGGCAAGAGCTTCCGCTACAGTTCGGTGCTGCTGCGCCACGAGCGCGCCCATGGCGGCGACAGCCGCTACCGCTGCCTAGACTGTGGTGAACGCTATGCACTGGCCGCCGACCTCCGTGCACACCGACGCGCACATGCTGGCCAGACGCTCTACATCTGCAATGAGTGCGGCCAGAGCTTCCGTCATAGTGGCCGCCTTGACCTGCACCAGAGCACACACAGACAGCGCAGCCGCTCCTGCCCTTGCCGCGCCTGCGGCCGCAGCTTTCCACACCTCTCAGCTCTGCTGCTGCACCGTCGCCGCTGGCATCCCCCCGAGCGGCCCTGCCGCTGTCCCCTGTGCGCCCGCGCCTTCCGTCAGAGTGCGCTACGCTTCCACCAGGCGCGGGCGCACCCGTGGGGGACACCCACCACGCCTCTCGACCCGGTCCACCGCTGCGCACAGTGCCCACGGGCCTTCCGCAGCTACGCAGGGCTGCGGAGCCACGCACGCATCCACGCGGCTCGGAGCCCTGGTGACGCCACAGCTCCTCGGCCGCGTGCTCCGGGTACACACCAGTGCAGCGTGTGCGGGAAGAGCTTTGGCAAGAGCTCCACACTAACACGACACCTGCAGACGCACTCAGGTGAGAAGCCTTTCAAGTGCCCGGAGTGTGGAAAGGGCTTCCTGGAGAGCGCCACGCTGGTGCGCCATCAGCGAACGCACACGGGTGAGAAGCCTTACGCGTGCGGGGACTGCGGGCGCCGCTTCAGCGAAAGTTCCACCCTGTTGCGCCACAGACGCAGCCACCAGGGAGAGCGGCCGCACGCATGCGCCACGTGCGGCAAGGGCTTCGGGCAGCGCTCCGACCTAGTGGTGCACCAGCGCATACACACGGGGGAGAGGCCCTTTCCGTGTGCCGAGTGCGGCCGCCGCTTCAGCGACCGCTCTGACCTCACCAAGCACCGGCGCACGCACACAGGCGAGAAGCCCTACCATTGTGAGTTGTGTGGCAAACGCTTCACGTGCGTATCCAACCTCAACGTGCACCGGCGCAACCACGCTGGCCACAAGCCCCACAAGTGCCCCGAGTGCGGCAAGGCCTTCAGCGTGGGCTCCAAGCTGGCGCTGCACCGCAAGACACACCTGGGCGAGCGGCCGGCAGAATGTGCCGAGTGCGGCAAGTGTTTCAGCCACAGTCGCTCGCTCTCCCAGCACCAGCGGGCCCACACACGTGCTCGAGCCGCCACCGCGGCCACCCAAGCCACCGCGGGAGCTGCGCTCGTCTTTGCTGCGCAGGCAGAACAGGAAAAGCTGGACAAAATTTTTGTGTCCAGTTAAGGGACACTAGCTGGGAAGCTTCTCTGTAGTAGGCTGGCAAGTACTGACTCACTGCCACAGGGATGGTGGGGCTCCGCGGCAGAGGGAGGTCTCTGCAAAGACAGCGTGGCTGGCTGTCGCCTTCCATGGTAGCCCTTCACCGGGACTCCTGCCACGCCCCTACATGGACTTCCCTGGTCAGCTCTTCCTGTCCCCCCTCCTTCCTGCTCTCCCCCTGTGGTGTCGGTGCAGGGAGTCAGGAAAACCTAGACACAGAAGGGAGCCCAGGTATTGGTGTATTCCCATTGCTGCTGCCGTGCCCTCAGATGTTTCTTTCCCGTTTTCCCACCTGTGTTCTATCTGCTTTTGTCCCATCCCCTTTTTCCAGCCTGAGTCTCCCCTAGCTCTCCTTCCTGCCTACTTTTGTTGTCCTGCCTCTTCAGGTAGTGATCACAGATATGGCCACAGGGACAACCCACCCGCCTTGTGGTCTTCTTGCCTCTTGGTTCTACTTGAGTCTCTGCTGCTTTCTTCCTGGGCTCAGAGACGGGAAATTTGTAGGCAGAGAGATGACGGATGGGACAGCTCATTTCAGTGAAAGACATCATGCCAGAACCAACCAGCCTGCCGCCAGGCAGAGAATGTCCACCCACAATGGAGCTGGGCAGGACAGACCTGATGGTGTCCAGGTCAAAGTGCCTCTCAGGGCGATATTCTCCAGCTAGGCAGGAGGACATTAACTTTGGGACCCAGACTGAGACCACATGGGGTCTACAAAGCAGAGTATTGCCAAGAGTATTGCATCAGAATGTTATTTCCAAATCAAGCTTAGAGCCATGGGAAAACTGAGCTCCACAGAGTCAGTAGTGCAGGGTAGAAAATCTGGAATTGGCCAGCGATTTTTTTGCTTATGACTGGTGAAATAAAGCTTGTTTGTTTGGGTTCCAGATGGCAAGAGCGTCCTTTGTCAAAGCTGAGGCTGCTGTCTTTGCAGACTTCAGGAGTGATGCAAGAGCCAGGCCCTTTTGAAGTTCTAAGATGTCCCCTCCCAAGGTATCTCAGTGATCTTGCATGTATAGCCCCCTTGATCTTGCACTGGAAGGCAAGACTCTTCGAGCCTATACACTTGGTTCTCTTGGTCAATGCAGAGTACAAATGTGGCTCAGGCTCACACACCTCCATTCCTGTTCCAACCCATCCCTCTGGAATGACCCAGTACTCTCCATGTCACAGCCTGCCCTTCTTGAGTGCACGAATAGGTTTGACACTCCACAGAAAAGGACTGCAAAGTGCGAAAGCAAATTGGGAAAGAAAGCCGGGTCCTTGAGGTAGGGGCCTGCGGAGAGAGGAATACAGCCCACACCTATGGTGCACGCAGGCATATTCTAGCAGAGCCTGCTTCCAAAGGAATCAGGATTCCTGCGCGCCAGGTGCCAAAATACTCACTCTGCCCACACATATCCATGTAAAATACTGGGTTTATTCTGCCCTCTAGGAAGACTAAAGTAGCCTGGCTTGTTTTTTTGCCCCCACCTTGCACTCCCTGTGACCCTGGCTTCTGGAGACCAGGTACCTGGCATTTCCCTTCCTTGCTCCTCTTCAGTCTCCAGGGTCTGGCTCCTCAGAGCTCAGGAATGCTCACTGCTGAGGGAGCACAGTCAGAGCCTGAGGAGCCACAGAAGGCCTGGACTCATCACCAGACCTCGGGGTCACAGGGGCAGAGACACTGGGACAGGCCTCCAATGGGCCGGGTGACTCCTGTGGGGCTGGGAGCAGGGCTGGATGGCTTTTGCTGCAGTGAGCTGCAACGCTGTCTGGCTTCTCGAAACGCTTGCCACAAAACTCACAGGGGAAGCGCAGAGTAGCGGCTGTCTCTGCGTGCTTGCGCCGGTGCCAGTTCAGGGAGGCCTTCTGGCGGCAGGTGAACCCGCAGATCTCACACCTGAGCCAGGGACAGCGGAGGGAAGGACAGGGCTTCAGCCCATCTTGACTTCTCCAGGGGTTCCCCCTGCCTCCAGCTGTCCCAGTGTCTTGCTGGTCTCCCTGGCAGCCCTACCTCCCCGCCCATGCACCCCCACACTCACTGCAGGGGTTTCTCTCCAGTGTGGATGCGCCGGTGGATGACGAGGTTGCTGCTGGTGCGGAAAGACCGGGCACAGAACTCACAGATGTAGTCCCGGGTGTCTGCGGGTTCAGAGGGGTCACCCCGGCATCCATCCCCAGGCCGAGGCCCCTCCTCAGTCCAGCCCACCTGCCAACCCTCACAGGAGTACTGTCCCCATTCAACCTGCTTATCCCACCCCTCCCAGCCCCCAGCAGTGCCCCGTGGCTGTCAGCTGCCCATCTCCATTTTCCCTGAGCCTGCCTCCCTAGCAACACTAACCACCTGCCCTTTGTGCTTCTCCAGTTCTCACAGTCCTGCTGTGGGTTTTCTCCTGTACCTCCAAGTCTCCGGGCAGGCTACACAGGAAGCATCCCTGCTTCTTGTGGCATTCTGTAGACCTCTGCCTCACCACCATGTACAGCCCCGCATGTGCACCTGCAGCCTTCTTCCCCATTCCTCCACCACATTCCCCAAATCTCTGGCTCCAGGCTCACTCCCCAGCCATAACTCATGCTATTGCTCTGTTTTCTACACATCCAGCACTCCACATTTCTGTTCCCTCACCCTCACTGACCTGGTCTCCTACCCTTTTCAGCCACCACTCCTAGGTCACGCCCCATCACTGCACTCCTTGAAATTCCAATTCCAAGCATCCTAGTTCCAGCAAGGTCCTTCTACTCTGTCCTGCTACAGCAAGCCTGGGATTCCCCCCTGCCAGTCCAGCAGCCTACTGCCTTCCCACTGCCCCCCTCCACGCTTTTCACCCAGATCCCTTTCCAGGGTGTCTCTGTAGCCTTCCTTCACTCGCACTACGAATTCACTGGCCACCCTCTCCCTTAGCTGTACCTGTTTGATTAACATCCAACTCAAGATAAACACAACTCTTGGCCTGCTCCAGGAATACACACGTGTGGTAAGGGGAGCAGAAACCCTACCCACAATCCGTTCGCCTATCCCTCAGCCTCTCCTTTTCATCACAAGTCCCAAGGGCCCACCATATGCCTCTGCATTTTCTTGGTCAGTTCTCTCTCCCACTCTCAGGAGTCCATAAGGCCATTTTCCATACCACCTCCTCTCTCTGCTAGCTCATTCAGCAGTGATCTCATTTTTCAAGTCCCCAAGAAGAGAGAAGCCAGTAGAGAATAACCACATATCCCCCCACCAACCTAAACCATCAGCCAACTTGCTTCCGTGCCCATATATGTGAATATTCCTTGTTCACTGCAGTCGCCCTCCAGTGGTGCAGACAGGCCGCTTCTCCCTGACCGGAGGTTCCCCTGAGCCCCCAACCTGGGCATCGGTAAGCCTCTGCTCTCAGTGGGATCATTCCCATCTCTGTACCCCCAAACTCACAGACCTCCAGCTAAGACCCCATTTTTCTACTTCTCTTCACAGCACCACTCCAGAGAGTGACCCATACTCACTCCCTCTACTTAGCCAGCTCCTCCCTGCCTTGAACTCACTCCATTCTGGCCGTCCTCCCTTGTCGCACGCCACCTTGTCATCCAGTCAAAGGTGGCTTCCCACACCACGTCCAGCGGCCTGTCCTCATCTTAGTCTTGTAGCCCTGGCACAACCCATCCCCGCCCCCAAGAGCACTCTCTCCACTTGGCCCCTCAAAAACTGCTCTCTTCATCTGCCTCACTGGGCACTTGGGAGCTGCCCTTCCCACCTGCCCCGTTCAGAACTCTTTTCTACCTGTGCTCACTCCGTGTAGGTACAGTCCACCCATTTTTCCCCCCAACATCTCTGAACTCCAGATTCACATCTTCTGGGATGCCTAAATGAGCACATCCCAAATAAAATGTCCCTTTCCTAAAGCCTGCCTCTCCCTCATTTTCAGGAAATCTCATCACCTCTGCCCCATTGCCCAGGCTGGAGTCCTTCAAGTCAGCCTTGACACCCTCCTGCCCATCCACCTGTGGCCAGTCTATGCTTCTCACAGCAGCCTTCTGGCTCCACCTTCATGCTCACATCAGCCTCTAGCCACTTCCCACCAACCCAACTGGACCAGCATGTCAAGGCTGCTATCACTGCGTGCTGCACATTCCTACAGTCCCATTTGTCCACACGGCAGTCACTTTGCTCCTTTTAAAGTCAGCTGTGTCCTGCTCTACAAGACCCTGAGATGCTGTCCATCTCGTTTGGCCAGAAGCCAAGCCATGCTGATGGTAGTCTTGGAGGCCCCCACCACCTACCTGACCTCTTTTCCTTTCTTTCTAACATCCTGGCCTCCTCTCCCTTCCTGGAACACACCGCACAGAAGCCAGTTCAAGGCATTCCCAGTGCTGCCCACAGACATGGACAAGCCTCCATTCCTCTCTTCACTAGGGTCTTTGCTCAAAACACCTTCCCTTTCTACCAGGGAGACTCTTGCTCTCCTTCTGGGCTTTCACATCTCTTTGTATCCCTGTTATCACTAGAGCGGACGTCTTATGAAGTAAGGACTGCCCTCTTTGTTCACTCTCGTATCTCAGCACCTACAACAGTCTCAAGCAGGCAGGTGCTCAACACACAGAGAACTGAGTATAAGAGCCATCGCACAGCGGGGTGTGATGGGACCTGCAGATAGGAGGTGATGGGCCCCACAGGGGAGGGGAAGGGACCCCCAGGGGGAGGTGACAGAACCCACACGGAGAAGTGAAGGCACCTGCAGGGGGAAGTGAAGACATCTTCACTCACAGAGAGAGGTGAAGGCACCCACACAGGGAGGTGACAGCATCCAGAGGAGGGAAATGAGGAAGCATTTCTACACTCACCACTGTGCAGTTTCACATGCTCCTTCAGGTGTTTCTTAAAGTTGAAGGACTTCCCACAGGCTGGCTCTGGGCAGGAAAAGGACTTTTGGTGGATGTGCTGGTACTTCTTGTGGTGCTAGGAAAGGAAACAGGTGGTGTCAGGGAGACCACCAGAGCTGGCCCAGCAGGCAGGCTGCTCTGCCTCCCCCAATAGTTCTGTCACCATCAGCTCACATCATCCTGGCCAGTTCTCACCTGAATGCGAGCATCCCATCCCATCCTGACACTGAACTCTGCCCGCATCCTATTCTGTCCTTGACTTGCATTATCTCACATTTTTGCCACAACCTTCCTTACAAAGCCCAGTTCCCTGAACAAAGTGCCATTCTGGTGACACTCTCGGTTCCCTAACCACGGAGTTGCTGTCTGCTGGGAATGAGAACATAATTCGGGTAGGTATCATTACCCTTTTCAATATCAATGTACAATAATATTGCCCAGATTGCCTACTTTATTAATAGCTCATCATGGGTGTATATTATATGACATTTTCCTAAATCTGCTTTGGAAACACACACACGCACACACACACACGCGCGCGCATATGCATGCTCTCCACCTGGAACACTTTTAGGGGTAGTCTGTTCTTGAACTCCCTGAGTATGTCCGGGAAATAGTTCTCCTGTCTTACCTAATTTTACATCCTGGGTCCGTAAATTGCATGGGCTTTCCCCTTTCCTAAAATCCCACTTTCCCGCAGTTAAACTGCGGCTTGAGGCTGCTTCAGTCTCTTCATTAACAGGCTCCTGAGTGTTTGACTAGCCCCACTAAAGTTATTATCCCAGAGCTTTCCCACCATGGGGGACATGCCCCTGTTCCCTCTTCCAAATCCCATCCACCCTCACTTCGCTATCCCTCTGACCTGGGCTCTCCCTCAGCTTCAGGATGTAATCCAGGAGGGCTCTGGGTAAGTGTGGGTGCTGTGGCCCCTTCCTCCTCCTGCCTCAAACCCCTCCTGCAGTTAGGCTGCATCTTCCAGTCCTCTGGCACTAGAACTACCCACTCAAGCCATCAGGGCCAGGTGGCTGCGTGTGGACTCTGGAACTCCAGCACTACGACACACTAGCTTTCTGTGTGCCTCAGTTTCCTCATCTGCAGGAGGAACAGTGTTGGCACCTACTCCCTAGGGATCTTTTGAAAATCCAGAGACTTGACGCGCATCAAGTGCTTGGAACAGCTGCTAGCACTCCAAGAGCCTGCAGAGTGCCATCGCCATCCCCATGGGACCCTTGGAGGGCCCGTGCAACCAGCAGTGGGGGGCAGCAGCTGTGCACCTGAGGCCTGCTTTTCTGCCTTACCGACCAGTTGTCCGGATTAGTGATTAGTAACTGTAGGTAAGCTCTGCAGGTCCACCCAACCCTTCTCTTCCTATCCACCCACACCCCAGGCTTCTTTGCTTCAGCTTCTCCTTCACCTCAGCATCTCACTAAACCCTTCTCATATACCTCTGAGGCCACAAAGAACCCAACCTGTGCCCCTCATAGCCTCACATTCAAATACTGCCGGTTGGAGAAGATCCTTCCACAGCCAGGGAAATCACAAGGCAGCAGCTCTCTTTTGGCAGCTTTCCTGGGGGAGGAGGATAGGCAGGAGCATAAGGACTCCCACGGGCTCTCCTTGGCCCCCTCCTCTCACTCCCCTTCCCAAGGCCCCCTCCCCCAGTCCTACCTAATTCTCTTGGGGCCGATCTGGGCCGTGTCCTCTTCCCAGGCCAAGGTCAGAGCAGACTGGGCCTGACTCCCAGGGCTACGGGCAGCAAAGAGGGAGCAGAGGGCCTCGAGGGAGGGCCATGTCCCGGGATGCCCCTGCCCTCTGTCTCAGCCATCAGGTTACCTGGCCAGGGGCTCAGTCTGCTGGGCTGCTTGAGGGGTCCCTCTAAGTTCCGGCTGTACCCCAACTTCAGTAGGCAGAAGAGTTCCAGAACCCAATGATGATGTTGATGAGGATGGTACAGCAAGAGGACTGAGGGGAGCTGCTGGGGCCGGGGGTGTCTCCCCCTCCTTAAGTGCATGGGTGACAGGGGAAGGAAGTACTCTGGGGGCATCTGGATCACTGCTGAAAAGAGAAGGAAGAGGAGGGCATTATCTTCCTGGGCTCTCAGCTAGCCTTCAACCCAACCCCAGGCCCTAAATTGCAAAGATCCCAAACTCAGAACAACCCTACCCCTACCCCAGGATCTCTGTTCACACCTGCTTTCAGCTTTCATTCTCCTCTAAGCCTAACTTCATACCCTTTCCCCAATTCAAAGCCTCCGATTCTTTCTGCCTTCCCCACCAATAAGCCTTTCCCTCCCCTCGGGTCTGGAAAGCTTGGGATCCCTGACCAGCTAGCTGCTCCCTCCCTCCTGTTCTGTTCAACATCTTCCCACAACCCCAACTTGCTCATCTGGGGAGGAGCTGTAGGTCCATGGGCTGGCATCACTGAGCATCTCCTCTTCATCCTCATCTTCCTCCTCCCCCTCTTCTCCTGGGGTTGGGAAGGTCTCCAGTAGGGGTCCCACTTCCCTGCTGGACCAAGGAAGGGAAGCCTCAGGCTCTGCTCCCTCACCTGCGCTGTTCACCCAAGTCTATCCTTTCCCTCCCAAACCCAACCTCACCTGGGCAACCTGGCCTCCTGAGTCCTCTCATCATGCTCAGATTCCAAACCTGTTGGCACAGGTAGGGTCAAAGGGGAAGGAACTCTGGGCTGGGGGGATGAGGACAGGTATACTTCTAAGGTCTGAAGTGGTGGGAGGACTTTTGGGAAGGAGGGTGCAGAGGCTACTGGGATGGGAAGTGATATTTTACTTTAGAGATGATACATTCACATGATTCAAAAAATAAAGTATAAAAAGGTACACTTTGAAGTCTCTTTTCCAATACAGTCCCCCAATCACCTAGTTCTTCCCACAGAGAGCCTGGTTTTCTACATGCCCTGCCAGAGATATTATATATGTATGTTTTTCTCTTTCTCCCCTTATTTTTCCACTAATGGTAACACAACATACAACATAAATCTTATTCTTTATTTTGCTTTTTATACCTAAAAATATATTTGAGGATATAATTCCTTTGTCAGCATAGTTTTTTCACTGAGAAAGGGTAATTTTTAGAAAATGGGGTTCTAAGCTACAGAGATGGGAACCATTTTCCCTCGCGTTTCTCCACAACTCTTCTTTCCTGCGGCCTACCTGCAGGCTCCTGCCCGCTCCTGGCCTCTGGGCACCAGCTTCTTCGGGCAGTATTTGGACAGGAAACTGGCTTGGGCTCCTCTGGAGATATGGAGGCTGAGGAGGGGCCCCAGGAGAAGGTGTGGCCTGCAGAGCACTCCCATACAAGCCCCCCATCTTGGCCCCCGGGCCCCCGAAGCCCAGGCACTAGGCTGCACTCTCGGCTGTGGGCATGAGACAGGAGCACCAGATACTGCAGACCCTTGGGGGGCAAAGGCTCAGGACCTGAAGTGGTAAAGGCAACAGTCAGGGTAAGCTGGGAAGCCTCCTCCTCTCACCCTGGGACCACACCCTCACAGACCTGTCTCCCAACCCCCCCGGGTCAATGCCAGACCCTAGTTCAGTTTACCATTCTTCAGAGCCCAGAACCCCCAAGGTCCTGAGACATTGCTCTCTTTTCCACAGGCTGCCCCCATCAAACTACCTTGGGCTCCCCAACTCCCCCGCCCCTTTTCCCCAAATCACTCAGGGTCCCCTCTGATCCATCCCCTTTCAGAGGGTGCTTCTGGGTCACATCACTCCCTGTTGCCCCTCTTCCCTCCCTGGCTCCTGACCCCCCTACCGCTAGTTATTTGCTACCTACCTGCACAGAGCACACAGCCTGAAGAAGTGTACCTGCGAGGGGAAGGAGGGGGGTAGAAGAGAGGCAGCTTAGGTGGGGATCCAGGCCAACTGCCCTGGGCTCTCAGCACGCACACACTTTCAGGCGCCCTATTCGCTGGGGACAAAGAGGAGGGCAAGGGACCCAGAGAGGCCACAAATCACACAGGCTGTTGTGCTGAAATGAGAAATCTGCAGATGTAACGAGCAGGGGGCCGGCCGGCACCTGATCCAGGGAGGGGGCTGGGTGGTGCAACCTGGGTGCCCTCCCCACAGCCCCGCCCCGGCCCCTAACCGGTCCAACAGGAACTTAGCGAGCTGCGAGTGCAGGGAGAAGCCCAGCCGCTCTTTGAGGAGGCACCACTGCTCCATGTGGCCACCGAGACGGATGCGGCACTTGCTGCGGCGCGCGTCCAGCTGCCGCCGCTTCTCCTGCCGCCTGCGAGATGCGTCCACCGGGGAGGAAGCCATGGGCACCAGGACCTATAGGGTGGAGGAGACACGCGTATGGGCGGACCTGATCTCGGCGAGGCCCCGGCTCCGCCCGCCGCTGGGGCCTCAGTTTCCTCACCGGTGAACTGGGGGCAAGACTAAGTCATTTCATAGCATCCGCTGCCATTGGGCCCCAAACGCCCCAGCTTACGTTACAGAGCATGTAAACTAGCGCTGTGGAGTAGGAGGTAGGGAGACAGAGTCAAAGTGAGAACAATGGCCTGACCCCGAGCACACTGAAGTGTAGAAACGGGAGCTTTGGGAAAGGGGCGTGAGATTTTCACGGAGAATTTTCAACTGGGGTTGGACGAGGAGTGGGTAACAATTTCATCTTGAAGAGAGCACAGGCCTTTACTGCCTTTACTGGCAGACGGGGGAAGGGGAGGAGGTGTCTACTGGGGGCGCTCTTCACAGCGGGGTGAATGTGGGTGGGACCGGGGTCTGGAGGGCGCTCCCACCCCGCCTCGGGCCGCCCCACTTAACGCTCACTAGGCGTAGGACAGGCCAATTCCAAAGGCAGCTCCCAGGCCACCCAGAGCGCCCGCCGCGGTCCACCCCCACCCGGCCTTACCTGCGAGCCCCCACCCGCCCTCAACCCGACTGCGCCTGCGCCTCCCCCGCCTCGCGCGCAGGCCCGGAGAGCGGCGGGAGAACAAGGGCCCACCTCGCGCGCACGGCAGCCGTTTCTCTTTTAAGAGGAACCCGTCCCCCTACGCGTCGGTGGCTCCTGCCCGGAACAGGGGCCGGGGCGGCTGTGAGGGGACAGGCTGAGGCCGGCGGCGCGCGCCTGCGCATTGGCCACCGAGCGCACCGCCTGCCGGGAGACGTAGTTCCCGCAGGAATTGCCCAAGCTTGTCCCTGAGCTCCGGGGAAGCTGTGGGGCGGTGGCTTCTGTCTCGAGTCCCTGCGCTTGATGGGGAAATGTACAGAGCCAAGCCCTACCCTGTGTGCCAACCCCAGCCCCTCCAGCCTGCTCAGGGATGTCACCTCCACAATTGTTCCTATTGTGTACTTCACCAACAACTTCTTCCTCTCAATTGCCACCAACATGCAAACACGTGCTGCAGAATCACCTTAAAAGCCGACTAGACGCCTCTCTAGAACCCAAGGGCCCATCCAGCTATGGACCCCTCCCTCTGAGGCATGAAAAGTCCTCTGAAAAGTTGCCCAGATTCGCCGTGGACTCTTCTTCACTTCCCATTCTCTCTTCAAATGACTCCAGTGGTGCTTTCCTCCATCAGGCCGCTGGAATGGTGCCTCTCAGAGTCACTTGCTGCGGCCTCTCCGTCTTCAGTGCAACGTCTGACAATGTAGAGCTTTCTCTCCATACTCCTCTACCCCAAACCCCAATGGCCTCTGTGACTTCACACTTCCCTGGTTTTCTACCTTCCTCATTCTCTCCTCCTTTCCTTTTTGGACCACTGTACCACCAAAATACAATGTCCCCATGGATTGGAACCAAGACCAAATATTCTCTTTTATCTCTTGAGTGATCTAATTGTCCCGTGGATTTATTTTTTTTTTCTTCCAAGTTTTTATTTAACTTGCAGTTAGTTAGCATACAGAGTAATATTGGTTTCAGGTGTAGGATGTAATGATTGGTCACTTACATATAACAACCCATGCCCTGCTTCATACCCATCACTTACTTACCCCATCCCCCACTTCCAACTACCCTCCAGCAACCCTCTGCTCATTCTCTGTAGTTAAGAGTTAGCTTTGTGGTGCCTGGGGTAGCTCCGATAATAATCCAGGGGTCCTGAGATCCAGCTTCCCCCACACCCTGGGGCTCACTGCTCATGAGGAGTCTACTTCTCTCTCTGCCCTCCTCCCACTCATGTGTGCTCTCTCTCTCTCAAATAAAAAAGTAAAAAAAAAATTTTTTTTAAAGAGTCTGTTTTTCCTCACTCCTTTTTTTCCCCTCCCTATCTGTTAGGTTTCTTAAGTTCCACATATGAGTGAAATCATGTGGTATTTGTCTTTCTCTAATTTAGTTCCTTAGCATAATATACCCTAGCTCCATCCTGTTAATGCAAATGGCAAGATTTCATTCTTTTTGATGGCTGAGTAATAGTCCAATCTCTATCTCTCTCTCTCTGTTATATATATATATATCTATATATCTCACATCTTCTTTATCCATTTTATCCATTCGTTAGTTGATGAACATATAAACATTTGGTCTCTTTCCATAGTTTTGCTATTGTGTACATCGCTGCTATAAACATCAGGGTGCATGTACCCCTTCAAATCAGTATTTTTGTATCCTTTGAGTGAATACCCAGTAATGCAATTGCAGGGTCCTAGGGTATTACTTTTTTTTTTTTATTATTTGAGGAACCTCCACACTGTTTTCCAGAGTGGCTGCACCAGTTTGCATTCCCACCTCCCCTTTCTCCACATCCTCACCAACATCTCTTGCTTCCTGTGTTGTTAATTTTAGCCATTCTGACTGGTGTGAGGTGGTATCTCATCATGATTTCGATTTGTATTTCCCTGATGATGAGTGATGTTGAGCATCTTTTCATGTGTCTGTTGGCCATCTGGATGTCTTCTTTGGAAAAATGTTATTCATGTCTTCTGCCTATTACTTAACTGGATTATTTGGCTTTGAGGTATTAAGTTTAGTAAGTTCTTTACATATTTTGGACAGTAACCGTTTATCAGATATGTCATTTGCAATTATCTTCTTCCATTCCATAGGCTGCCTTTTAGTTTTGTTGGTTGTTTCCTTCACTGTGCAGAAGCTTTTTTCTTGATGAAGTCCCAATAGTTTATTTTTACTATTGTTTCCCTTGCCTCTGGAAATGTGTCTACTAAGAAGTTGCTACTACCTAGGTGAAAGAGGTGTTTCCAGTGTTCTCCTCTAGGATTCTGAGGGTTTCCTGTCTCACATTTAGGTCTCCTATCTATTTTGAGTTTATTTTTGTGTATGGTGTCAAAAAGTGGTCCAGTTTCATTCTTCTGCATGTGGCTGTCCAATTTTCCCAGCACCACTTATAGAAGAGACTGTCTTTTTTCCATCAGATATCCTTTCCTGTTTTGTGAAAGATTAGTTGATCGTGTAGTTGTGGGTCTATTTCTGAGTTGTCTATTCTATTCCATTGATCGCTGTGTCCGTTTTGCAGTCAGTACCATACTGTCTTGATGACTACAGCTTTGTAATATAGCTTGAATTCGGAATCCTCATGCATCCAGCTTTGATTTCCTTTTTTGAGATTGCTTTGTTACTTGGGGTCTTTTGTGGTTCCATACAAATTTTAGTATTGTTTGTCCTAGCTATGTGAAAAATGCTCTTGGTATTTTGATAGGGATTGCATTAAATGTGTTGATTGCTTTGGGTAGTATATATTATATTATATTATATTATATTATTTTATTTTATCTTATTTTATCTTATTTTATTTTCTTGATATGCAATTAGCCAACATATAGTACATTATTAGCTTTTGGTGTGGTATTCAATGATTCATTAGTCGCATATAACGCCCAGTGCTCATCACATCACATGCCCTCCTTAATGCCCATCACCCAGTTACCCCATCGTCTCTCATGGTTTGTCTCGCTCATTTCTTCCCATTCAGTTTTCCCTCCTTTCCCCTACGATCCTCTGCGCAATTTCTTCTATTCCACATATGAGTGAAACCATATGATAATTGTCTTTCTCTGCTTGACTTATTTCACTTAGCATGATACCCTCCAGTTCCATCCATGTTGATGCAAATGGTGCAGATTCATCCTTTCTGATGGCTGAGTAATATTCCATTGTATATATGAACCGCATCTTCTTTATCCATTCATCTGTTGAAGGACATCTCAGTTCCTTCCACACTTCAGCTATTGTGGACATTGCTGCTATGAACATTGGGGTGCATGTGCTCCTTCTTTTCACTACATCTGTATCTTTGGGGTAAATACCTTGTAGTGCAATTGCTGGTCGTAGGGTAGCTCTATTTTTAACTTTATGAAGAACCTCCATACCATTTTCCAGAGTGGCTGTACCAGCTTGCATTCCCACCAACAGTGTAAGAGGGCTCCCCTTTCTCCACATCCTCACAAACATTTGTTGTTCCGTCTTATTATTTTTAGCCATTCTGACTTGTGTGAGGTGGTGTCTCATTGTGGTTTTGATTTGTATTTCCTCGATAACAAATGATGTGGAGCATTTTTTCATGTGTCTGTTAGTCATTTGTATGTCTTCTTTGGAAAAGTATCTGTCCATGTCTTCTGCCCATTTCTTGACTGGATTATTTGGGGGGGGGTGTTGAGTTTGGTAATTTCTTTATACATCTTGGATACCAGCCCTTTATCTGATACGTCATTTGCAAATAACTTCTCCCATTCCATGGGTTGCCTCTTAGTTTTGTTGACTGTTTCCTTTGCTGTGCAGAAGCTTTTTATCTTGATGAAGTCCCAAAAGTTCATTTTTGCTCTTTTAGGATGCAGTGTTCTACATAGTTCTGTTAAATCCTTGCGCAAAGTCCCTGTGTTTATGGGGGGGGTGGGGAAGGAAAATGGCACCTGCCAGCTCCCTTATTTTCAGAGAAGTTCCCCAACATGCTCCAAAAACATTACAAACAAGCCTGTCTCCCATTTGCCCCATGGCATTGTGCGAACTGCCATTTTTTATGTCGCCTTCCATGTGAACTGCTGTCTCTTGAAGGGGTGCAACCCAGCTATCACTCACATTCCTGGCCGACCCTGTGGTGAGTCAGCAGATTTTTAAAGCTCCAGGCTCCAAGTCCCAACCGTTTTTACAAATTCATGGATTTCAACCCCTTTGGTTTTTAAAGCCAAATGTCATGGGGTTTATTTAGTATCACACGTGTGAGCTCCCTGATGGGAAGGCCCATTTCTCTGCCCTCTCCACATGTGCCCTCCTGGGGGCAGTCTCCCTCCACCTTTCTGACCTTCCTAACCTAGGAGATGCAACTTCTCTGTTTTCAGTTGTGGAATTTGTTCTGTCAGTCTTTGAATCACTTCCTGGTTTATTGACTTGCATGTGGATGATCTCTAGTTGTAAACGAGGGATGGGTAAGCACAGGGCCCTCCTATTCAGCCATGTTCCCAAACTCCGGATTTGTTAAAACATATGTAGCCCTGCCCCAAATATTTTTCTCCAGAGCACTCTCTTCTTTGTGAAGATTATGTATCCTGAGCAGCTATCCTTGGATACAGTTCAAGTCCTTGGGCTCAAATAAAAGCCTCTTCCTTTTTTTTTTTTTTTTTTTAGGTTTTATTTATTGGACAGAGAGAGAGCACAAGCAGGGGGAGCAACAGGCAGAGGGAGAAACAGTTTCCCCACTGAGCAAGGAGCCCAGTGCTGGACGCAATCCGAGGATTCTGGGATCATGACCTGAGCCAAAGACAGACGCATAACCAACTGAACCACCCAAGGATCCCTCTTCTTTTCTTTCTTTCTTTCTTTCTTTTTTTTTTTTTTAAGACATTCTACAACGTTTGTTCATTTTGTGTGGACAACAATGAATCCTGTTGGCTCCACCTTCAAAACGTATCCAGAATTCCACTCTCTGTCACTACTTGGCTTGCTGCCACCCAGTTTAGTCAAGTGGACTTGTAGTAGCCTCTCAATTGCTCTCTCTGCTTCACTCCTGCACTCTAATGTCTACTCTCCATACAACAGCAAGGGCATCCTTATATAGCAGGCCATAGCTTACCACACCTCAGCTCAAAGCTGTCCTCCTCACTCAGTATCATTCCACAGACTGGCATCAGTCCTTCTCACTCAGTTCCAGCCATACTGTTTTTTGGCTTTCCTTGTTGGCCTTTGTATTTGCTCTTCCCTCTTCTTGAAGCCCTCTGGCCCCAGATACTTTGCTCCCTGAATCTCTTCAAATTTCTGCTCAAAAGGCACATCCCGAGAGGCCTTCCTCATCACCTGCATCTCTCTCTACCTTTCTTTCTCTGCTTTATTTTTTGTCACAGTACTTATCACACCCAACATATAATAATTTTGTTTATTATAGGTCTTTCTCTCCTGGAATGTAAGCTTCCTAAGAACATTTACTTCGTTTTCTTCTCTGCTGCATCCAGCATAGGGCTTTCTCTGGGCATGGCAGTGAGAGTGAAGGCAGATCAAGTATGTTGAGGAAAGGCAGCTAGCTCACTGGGGCACATGGGAGACTGTGAAGTGGGGTCAAGCTGGCCAGAAGGTCCTGAAGGCCAAGTAGCCTACCAGAGAAGTTGGATGTTATCATAAGCATTATAGGAAACACCATTCCCTGTCTCCCTTCAGTCAGGGGCTCAATGTGATAAGAAATGATTATCCAAAAGTTGTAAATAAACAACATAGATAACTAGTGACAAACACAATCCCTGACTCAACTTTACTTAGGCTCCTATTGTCACTGGCCTAACACCCTGAACTCAGAAAATTTCTGGTAGAAGCTTCTGCTTAATTGTCAATCTTTCTTGTAGAAACTAAACTCCTAGAAGCTTCTGTCTAGTAGTCAGTCTTACCTTTTAGAAACAAGCTAAAAAACTACTAGAACAGAAAAAGAAACATTTGAGGGAGATCCTGCCCAGATGAATCAGGAAGTGCCAGGAGTGACCAACAATAACTTCAGCCTCATTATAATGTTAAAATCCCCTTCTGAATATTCATCCCATGTCCTAAAGGAGCCCATGTTTCCTCCTTTGGGGAGACACAGCTTTGGAAATTATTCCCTGTGATCTCTTTATTTGTACAAATAAAGACGGCCTTGTAAGGCAACTCCACCTGGTATAATCTCTGTCTGTAACTCACTGAGGAGCAGGCCCACTTTGGCTCAATAAAACATTGAGCCCTTTTTTCAGCTAGGCCTCAACCTTGGGCTTCCATGTCCATCCTTGCAGAGTCTAAATTTTTTTAAACGTAAAGTGGTATTTACCCCAAAGATACAGATGTAGTGAAAAGAAGGGGCATATGTACCCCAATGTTCATAGCAGCAATGTTCACAATAGCCAAACTGTGGAAGGAGCCGAAATACCCTTCAACAGATGAATGGATAAAGAAGATGTGGTTCATATATATAATGGAATATTACTCAGCCATCAGAAAGGATGAATACATACCATTTGCACTGACATGGATGGAACTGGAGGGTATTATGCTTAGTGAAATAAGTCAAGCAGAGAAAGACAGTTATCGTATGGTTTCACTCACATGTGGAACATAAGGAATAGCATGGAGGACCATAAGGGAAGGGAGGGAAACCTGAAGGGGGAGAAATCAGAGAGGGAGACAAACCATAAGAGACTACTGACTATGGGAAACAAACTGAGGGTTGCTGGAGGGGAGGTGAGTGGAGGGATGGGGTAATGGGGTGACGGGTATTAAGGAGGGCACGTGATGAGCACTAGGTGTTATATGCGACTAATGAATCGTTGAACACTATATCAAAAACTAATGGTGTACTATATGTTAGCTATTTTAATTTTTTTTAAAAAAGAAAAAATAAATAAATAAATGTAAAGTGGGTATTTTATTTATTTGTACTTAAACCTGTAAACCTACCAGTCAAACTGGTACTATTATCATGATGCATTAAAATATAAAACCTCTGGGCGCCTGGGTAGCTCAGTCAGTTAAGCATCTGCTTTGGCTCAGGTCATGAACCCAGGATCCAGGGATCGGGTCCAGGGATCTGGTCTGGGGAGCGGGGCTAGGGATCGGGCCCTGGGTCAGACTCCCTGCCTCTCCCTATACCCCTACCCCCGTTCATGCTCTCTCTATCAAACAAATAAATAAAATCTTAAAAAAAAACTAAAATAAAATACAAAACCTCTTTCTACAAATACTAGAATAATGAAAAAATTAGGAGTTGTAGTAAAACAGCACAAGGGGCAGAGGAAATCAAAGAAGCACATTATAGCTTAACTCTTTACCATAACCACTGAGGTTGTCAACAAGTAAAGCCTCTCAATCTTAGAAAATACGGGTAATCTTTCATCACACCTCTGCGTTTTTACTTCCTATTTTATTTTTTTTTTAAATTCAAGTCAGTTAACATTTAGTGTACTCTTGGTTTCAGGAGTAGAAGTTAGTGATCCATCACTTCCTATTCCTGAGGTTAGATTCTAGAACCCAAAAATATTCAAACTAGTATTATATCTAGTTATCTACAGCAAGAAACATCTTTTATCATGTTGTCCATGCAGCCAATGCTACTGAAAGCTCTTTGATGAGACTTCAATCATATCCCCTCAACTGACCCAATAAGCATAAAGAGAAACAATAGCAAGGCAGAGACACAGGACCCTTAAAGACAAATCCTGGGAGAAGTAACACAGCCACTGCCCAAACTGAGATTGAATAATATACTCATTGTCACACATCTTCAGGCTGTATGTTCACAGAGTACTTTGGGAAAAAATCCATTATTTGTTGGATACTAAAATACTGGGCAGTTTGCTCTTTTACACTATGGCTTTCCCCGGCAGTTTCTAAGATGGACTCCAAATCACTGACAGAATTTTGTGGGAACTGGATCTGGGGCTGTGGGGATTCCTTTCCACAGCTGTGGAGCTGGCTGTTCCAGGTTTGGGGGCACCAGGTCCGACTATTCCAGGAACGGTTGCTCCGAGACTGGCTTTTCCAGGTCTAGTTGCTCCAATTTGTGTTACTCCAGGTATGGCTGCTCCAAATTGGAAGGCTTCCAGAAGTGTTCATCAGGAATCCCTGGTGATAGGAATAGAAGCCTGGGTATCCTGTAGTTCCTGAGCTATTCTGAGTCACACTGTTGCTATTCTTTGGCCAGTTGTTTTTCTGCTACCTCTTACATTTCATTCTCTGGTTCTGGAACCAGGTCTTAACCTGCTGATAGCTAAGGTTCAGAAAGTTAGAAAGTTCTTGCATCTGCTGGAAACTGAGGTATTTCTGTCCCTGAAATCTGTCACTGAGTACATATAGCTGGGTCTGAGAGAATATGGTTCTGATCTTCTGTTTCTTGCCGTGGACTGTATCTTCCTTCTTCACTCCTCTACAGAAGTGGGTAGTAGTTTTACTCTGGGACTGGCGAAAGAATCAGGACTGTTCTAAATAAGCAGATCCATGGAGGAAGGAAGAGGAGATAGGGTCTTCATGTGGGGTGTCAGCAGGCAACATTTGCAAAGATGCACAATTTTCTTCAGGCCCATAAATCTCAGGCATTGAAGAGTCCCTAGAATTGGGTGCTTTGGGGCAAGGTGGGCACTGGGGCTGAGTTTTATCCACACTTATTGCAAGGCCATTGTAATGCAAAAGATAGCTGCCTGGTTGTCCAGACTGGGTGGGGAACAGTATCCTAGGGTCACAGAACCTTAGATTGCCCAGAGCCCTGGAGTCTAATTTTAATAATCCTAATAATAATAATAAATAATAATAGGCTGATAATCTGATTTCAATAATCCTAATTTTAATAATCCTGATAGTTCCAGAATCCCTTCCCCCTTGATATTTAATCGCTCTCCATACCTAATCAAAACCCTCATCCCCCACCATCCTCCAGGTGATACCTCATGACTGGCCTGCCTTTAGCAGAAATCCTGTGAGCAAGAATTTCCTTACTCGTGTCTTTTCTCAATCATTTTCCATCCAATGATTCTTATACTCCTCCTTGACTATAAATCCTTGTTTGTCCTTGTTTTATTTAGAATTGAGCCCAGTTCCATACGAGGTTTTATATCCCCTACGGCAATAGTTCCTGAATAAAATTTGTTTTTACCACTTAACTACCGTCCAGCTCTTGTCCTCTTGGATGCTAGGTGTCCTAACAGTGGAGCGCTTAGCCTTGTCTAGATTTTTGGGGATTAATTGATTCCATGGGCACCTTTGATAGACTTGGCTATTTTATAATTTTGCAGGTATAGAGGTTAACCTGTATAAAAGCGATAGCAATGCAAATGGTTTCTGTTTGAGAACAAGGCCAGAGATTCCTGTTTACGGCAATACAAATAAAATTTGTCAAGGGATGTCCCTGATTTCTCTCTGGTAAGAACAAACAAACAAACAAACCCAAAGTAGAAATCATAACTTTAAGCACCATAGTTTATTACTTATCCTTAGGATCTTAACCTCCCCTCCATCTGTTAGCAATCTTTTTTCGACATTCCTCTGACTGACCAATTACTTAAAAAAAAAAAAACTCTTCAAAATCTCCTTTGAATTGGTTATAGCATCACTCAGTGCCCCTCATACTGAACTGAATAAAATCTTGACACATTTACATCATATATTTGTGTGAGAGTCATGTGTTTTAACTTTTTAAAATTATTTTAGCAAATGTCACCTCAGCAGGGCTTACTTGACCACCACAGTCTAAAAATACAACTTGCTATTTCACTGCCCTACTTTTGTTCCTACAGCCTGTGTATTTGTTTGTGCAAATTGTTTCCCTCGCTAGCAGTTTTCCAGGGCAGGGGCTTCTGTGTTTGTTCATTGCTATATTTTCAGTGGAGCCTCAATACTCTGTGAAGGAATGAATGAGTGAGAGTCTGGAGCAGAGGAGTTGGGCCTTCCCACTGGTTGCTAAGGCACTCTAGCTGTCTTTGCACTCTTTTGTTAACTCTTCCCCAAAATTCTTTTTCTACCTGGCCTGACTTTTGGACTTCCGTGTTTGTCTCTGCATTGTCCGACTTTTTTTTTTTAAGATTTTATTTATTTATTTATTTGACAGAGAAAGACGCAGCGAGAGAGAGAACACAAGCAGGGAGGGTGGAAGAGGGAGAAGCAGGCTTCCCGCTGAGCTGGGAGCCGGATGTGGGCTCGATTCCAAAACACTGGGATCATGACCTGAGCAGAAGGCAAACGCTTAATGGCTAAGCCACTCAGACGCCCCTGCATTGTCCAATTTTAACAAGATTCCTGCTAAATAAGTTTAGCCAGAATCTCCCATCCTTGATATCTGATCATCTTGGATATCTAATGGGGTTCCTCATCCTCCACCATCCCCAAGGTGATATCTTATCCCCTGTCCTTCCTTCAGCAGGAATCTTGTCAGGCGTTTGAGGTAGAATTCCCCCCTTACTCTTGATGATGTTTTTTTCTTACTAATTTTCCATCCACTGACCTCCATCTGGTTCCTTAGCTATAAAATTTCACTTTTCTTTGTTGTATTCCGAATATGAGTTCAATTTCTCCCCACCCCACCCCTCACTGCAAGACCCCGTTGCAGTGGTCCTTACACCTAACCTGACAGCCGCCCTTAAATAAAGTCTTCCTTAACAGTACTTTTAACAAGGGTCATAAATAAATAATTTTTTCTTTAATAGTTAGAATAATCGTTTTCTTTAACACTTTTCCCCCATTATCTCCAATCATGGCTGTGCGACTTGACGGAGGCGGAGGAGCGGATCTTGAAGGATGGGTGGGTGTGCCAGGGAGAATAAGGCAGAAATACCTAATAATAACGAAAACAACAGCAGCAATCGCTTGCCACTTATTCTGTGGCGAGTATGTTTCCACGTGCTTTCCATGTATTAACCGGCTAGAGTTTCACCAGCGAGGGCCAGGGATGAGTGGCGGAACCCGGCGTCTAGCACTGGCAGGTCGGGGCGCCAGGCAGCAGCCAGGATTTCGCTTTGCCTTCGCCCCTACAGTTTTCCGCCTTCCGGGGGTCCGACGCCTGCGCAGTGGTCACGAACCCTTTTAGTTTTCCAAGGGGTTTGCGCTTGCCTCTTGTTTGACTAGTTCAATTCCCTGCCAGGAAGACGAGGTTGGACAGTCGCGGGTGCAAAAAAGACCCCTCATTCTTCAGGATTCTAGGCCAGCGGCAGGCAGGAGCTCGGCAGCCAGCCCGCGCGCGGCGGCGGCCGGCGAGGGGTGGGGGGTGGTGCGTATCGAGCCCGCGCAGAAAGCTGGTTCCTCACAGCCAGCTTTTTCCTCGGGTGTCAGGATGGCCGAGTGGTCTAAGGCGCCAGACTCAAGGTGTTCACCTTCCCTGCGGGCGTTCTGGTCTCTGAATAGAGGCGTGGGTTCGAATCCCACTTCTGACACATGTTTTTCGTTTCCTTCCCCTAAAGGACCCCAAAACCATCCTGTGTCTGCTGGTGGGTTGGTTGTTTTTTTTGTTTGTTTGTTTGTTTTTTCCGAGAGGGCAGCCACACTTAGACTATAACGTCGCCGCAGTCCTCCATTACCGCTTTTTCCGGATCTGCAGCGGCTGCTACTAGGAGGGAGAGGAAGTTTAGGCACCTAGAATTTAGCCAATCGTGTTTGCGCTCTTAGTGTCCTGCACCACATATTTATTCTAGCTTGTTAGAGATGCTGCGAGTAGGATCTCCCTGGTGGTCTAGTGGTTAGGATTCGGCGCTCTCACCGCCGCGGCCCGGGTTCGATTCCCGGCCAGGGAAAGAACTTTTCTTTTTTCCACTGTAATACTCAAACTATATCTGGTAGCTTTCTCTTTTGGCAGAAAGTAACTGTAAGTGAATGGTACTACGGTGAGTGAACGCTGGCTGTGTGTCTGGCAGTGTCGTATACCCAGGATGCAGGCAGCACTGAATGATGCGAAAAGATATCCCCGGGGCTGGCACGTGCCTGGGGTTAAAACGTCTCTCCAGGTGTCCAAAAGACATTTAGAACGGGACCTGTCACCTAGAGGGGCTTCTCAGGAGGGTCTTAGCTTCTCACGATGACTCAGATAATTGTTGCTGGAAAGAAGTCTGGTAATTCTCACCCATCCTAACATCTACCTTTTTATTTTGAAGATATGTTGAATAATTAAAATACCGACACAGCAAACACCGGTGTTCTCTCTACCTAGATACAACATTGTTTAATATATTGTGGCATTTCTCTCTCTCTTTCTTTCTCTTTCTTGCAACCCCAGCTTGCCACCCATGTGAAAGGTGCAAACATCATTACACTATTCAACATTAACATATCACCATATGCCAGTTCACATTCAAATTTCTCCCAAATGTTCCCCAAATATCTTTTATACTTTCTTTTTAAAGTTTTTATTCTAGGAATTTTCACTATTTTTCTATTGTAATTCCTATGGAAAATAATATATTGTAATAATAAAAACAGTTAAATCACATTTAACTTCTATCTTCTTAACATTTGTATAATATTCTGAGTCTCTATACCTAGTTTATTGTTTTTCAAAGTATTCGTTTCTCCTTGGGCACCTTTTCTAGACCTCCAGGCCAGAGCTGCAGTCAAGTACACTCTACTTCCCTATTAGTTAGAACCTGGTTTCCCAGACAGCCCCAAATCTTGCACAAAGAATTTTACTTCTGCTTTACTGTGTTCTAGTAGTTGCTTTTGTTGTTGTTGTTGTTTGGTTGTTTGTTTGTTGTAATTTAGCCCACTATGGAGCAAGGCATAGTGAATGATGGATGGCAAAGTAAGTGGTCAGGTTGAGATGAGTAAATCCTGACCACACCTTTCCAGCTGAAGGCAAGTTGCTTATCCTCTCTAAAACTTAGTTTTCTAACCAGTAAAACTGGTCAAAGGATGAAAAAGAAAGAGAATGAAATTCTATCTAACCTCTAAGTTTAATTTTGAAATCTTCCCTTATCTTAAGATATCATTTTTTATTATTATTATTTACTTGACAGAGATAGAGATAGTCAGCAAGAGAAGAACACAAGCAGGGGGAGTGGGAGAGGAAGAAGCAGGCTCACAGCAGAGGAGCCCGATGTGGGGCTCGATCCCACAATGCCAGGATCACACCCTGAGCCAAAGGCAGACGCTTAACCACTGTGCCACCCAGGCGCCCCTGAAATCTTCCCTTATCTTCAAAAGGAGTTGGAAGGGATCTAAACATACATAAGAACCAAAGAAAAAGAAAGTTGAAAGGACAAATGTCTAAATGTAACTTTTTTTTAGTTGAAGATAATTTACTGTTCCTATTTTTTTCTCAATTAAAATAATAAAAATTAAAAATCATTATTGCTTGATATATTCACTTGGTAGAAGACAACTAATATTGCTGTAAAGGCCCAAACTAATTTGCAGTAGTATAAAAAGTACCGAAGGCATAGGCTATGAATGAGCCAAAATTTTTTATGATTTTCTAAGTGGTAGGATTATGAAAATTCTTAATTTTCTTTGTTGTCATGTTATGCATATGCTAATTTTCTACCATGGGTATATAAAATTTGTTAGTAGATGAATATACTTTATTTGAAAAACTGCTCACATTTTACACAAAAATCAGCTCAAAATGAATCACAGATTTAAATATTACATATAAAACTATAAAATTTTTGGGAGAAAATATAGAAGAAAATCATCAGGACTTAGGGTTTAGTGTAGCATTCTTAGATAACAGCAAAAGTATAATCCATAAAAGAAAACATCATTAAATCAGACCTTGTAAAAATTAAAAATTTATTCTGCAGAAGACCTTGTTAAGAGGATAAGACAAGGTATAGATAGAAAAAAATATTTGTAAACCACATCTGACAAAGGACTCATACATAGGATACACAGAGAACTCTCAAAACAATGGTAAAAAGTAAAATAATCCAATTTAAAAAAATAAGCCAAAGACATGAAAAGACATTAATGTTTATCTTCTTGAAGTACAAATTAAAATCACAATGAGATACCACCACTCTCTTTGCAGAATGGCTAAAATAACACCAAATGCTAGTGAAGATGAAGAGAAACTGGATCACTTATTCATTGCTGGTCCGAGGTACATGGTACTGCCGCTCTGGAAAGAGTCTGGCAATTTTTTACAATATTAAACATGCACTTACATTACCACCCCACGATTACATTCTTAGGCATTTATCTCAAGATAGAGAAATAGAGAAATGAGAACTTAGGTTCATAAAAATCCTAAACACAAATGTTCATAGAACATTTATTTGTAACAGCAAAAACCAGGAAACAACTGAAATGTCCGTCAGTAGGTAAATGGTTAAACAAACGGTAGAATAGAACTCCATAGATTAGCACCATAGAATACCATTGAATGCTATTTAGCAGTAAAAACACATGAATTGTTGATACAGGCAACAACTCAGATAGAGCTCAGGTAATTATGCAGAGTGAAAGAATCAATCTCAGTCTCCAAAAGTCACGTACTATATGATTCCTTTTCTCTACCATTCTAGAAATGACAAAGTAATAGTTAAAGACTGATGGAGCAAATCATCAACAAAGTGCCAGGCTCCGTGTTACCTTAAATGCCTGTCGGAACAAGGTGCAATTGAAGTGAAGAAAGGAGAGAAGGAAAGAAAAGAGACTGGGAGGAAGGAAGAAGGAGGGAAACAGACAGGGAAAGGGGAGGTGAGAGGGAGGGAGGGAAAAAGCAACCAAACGGACATGCAGAGTCAATTAAAGAGTAGACACATAATAGTGTTTATTAAATCACTGAAAAGAATAAGAAAAAGTCCCTGCCTTCAAGAACTTCCTGTTTGCCTAAGTAAATAGCTGTACTGAATCAATCAATCAATCAATCAATCAATCCTTCAATCAAACCTCTTCATTTAGTTACTCTGAAATATGCCTGAATATCTGCAGAGCACAGGGACCCTCCTCCAGAAGGAGGTTGCCCTGCAATTGCTCTGTCTCTGGCCAGGCTTCTAGTACCTCCTGAAATTCCCACAACACAAGGAATTCCTCATGCAAGGTCCTCCTTCTGCTTCTCAGGGCTCCTTCCTCAGGCCCAGGCACCAGAGTTCCTCTGGTTCTTTATCAGCAGCTTGGTTTGGCTGAATGTGGGCGGGGAGGAGAGGGTGCGGTGGGTGATTACATAGATCTCTGGCGTGAGCAGCAGTAGCATCGGTGTGGATGTCAGTCGACATTAGTGGACGTAATTATCACGTACTTTGTGTTGAATAAAGAGATGGCAGGTATATGCAGCCATCTGTCTCTGTGAGGGTGTGTATGTGCATTTGTGGAACCACTGCAGAGGTGACTATATGGGCTTACACCCCATAGCCTATGCCTTCCTTTAATCTCTCAGTCTGTATATGAGTAATGCAACATACCCATGTGTACACATGTGTGGGATGTGCCCACTGAATTCTGCTGTATGTACCTAGAGCTCCAGAAATCATCTCCTGGTCCATAGAGAACTGTAGGCAAAGGAGGAGAGTCTCTCACCCACTGCCCCTCTCTCTCATCACATAGCATGCAGGTAGATTATATTTAAAATTGATATACAAAGATAAAAAAGGTGAAAACTACATAACTTGTTTATTGTCTCTTGGATAAAATTATTTATTTTTAAAGATTTTATTTATTTGACAGAAAGAATACACAAGTAGGGGGAGCAGCAGGCAGAGGGAGAAACAGGCTCCCCGCTGAGCAGATAGCCTGTTGTGGGGCTCAATCCCAAGACTAGAAGATCATGACCTGAGCTGAAGGCAGACACTTTAACAACTGAGCCACCCAGGCACGCCTGGACAAAATAGTTTAGACTGACACTTGTAAAACTTTGCAACAATACCATTCAGTTTTGTAATCAATTTAAAGAGTCATGATGTACCGCTTATTTTATTTTATTAATTTAAATTATTTAATTTGTCTCAAGCAGGAAAAAGCATCCAGTGGAAAAAAGACAGTCTCTTCAATAAATGGTGATGGGAAAATCAGACAGCTACATGCAAAAGAATGAAACTTGACCACTCTTTCACATCATACACAAAGAGAAACTCTAAATGGATGAAAGACCTCGATGTGAGACAGGAATCCATCAAAATCATAGAGGAGAGCATAGGCAGCAACCTCTATGACATTGGCCACAGCAACCTTTTTCATGACACATCTCCAAAGGCAAGAGAAACAAAAGATATAATGAACTTGTGGGACTTCATCAAGATAAAAAGCTTCTGCACAGCCAAGGAANAGATAAAAAGCTTCTGCACAGCCAAGGAAACAGTCAAAAAAACTAAGAGGCAGCCCATGGAATGGGAGAATATATTTGCAAATGATACTACAGATAAGGGAATGGTATCCAAGATCTACAAAGAACTTCTCCAACTCAATACATGAGAAACAAATAAATCATAAAATGGGCAGAAGATATGAACAGACACTTTTCCAATGATG
>NC_048220.1:1856355-1914484 GCF_002007445.2 Ailuropoda melanoleuca
ACATCAAAAACCAGGGATGTACTGTATGGTGACTAACATAATATAATAAAAAAATATTTTAAAAAAATAATAGATTATTTAATTTGTCTCATCCAGAAACACTCTCACAGGCACACTCATAATTTTTTTATTGAGATATAATTGACATATAATATTGTATTAATTTCAGGTGTGCAAAATAATGATTTGATATATGTATATGTTGCAAAATGTTCACCACAATAAATCTAATTCACATCCATCACCTCACAGAGTTACAGTTCAGAACTTTTAACATCTACTCTTCAATAACTTTCAAATATAAAATATAGCATTATTAACAATAGTCACCATGCTATATTAAATCCCCATAACTTATTTATTATTTAAATTTCACTTAGTTAACATATGGTGCAATATTGGTTTCTGGAGTAGAATTTGGTGATTCATCCCTTACATATAACACCCCGTGCTCATAACAAGTGTCCTCCTTGATACCCCTCACCCATTTAGCCCATCCCCCACCCAGCTCCCTCCATCAACCTTCAGTCTGTTCTCTATAGTTACGACTCTCTTATGATTTGTTTCCCTCTCTCCTTTTTCCCTCTTCCCATATGTTCTTCTGTATTATTTCTCAAATTCCACATATGAATGACATCATATAGTATTTGTCTTTCTTTGCCTGACTTATTTCACTTAGCATAATACACTCTATCTCCAATGATGTCATTGCAAATGGCAAAAGACTTATTTATTTTATAATTGGAAGTTTGTACCTTTTAACCTTCTTCATCCATTTCACCCACCCCCACCTCCCACTTCCGCTAAACCCAATTGCCTCCAAAAGGCCCCATCGAACACAATCACTCTCTCTCTTTCTCTCCCTCTCTCTGTCACATAAATAAATAAATAAATAAATAAATAAATAAACCATCACTTTGGGAATTAGGGCTTCAACATATGAATTTGGGAGAGAATGGGCAACATTCTGTCCCTAACACCTTTCACACCTCCAGTTTTCCTTGAGGGTAAGCGCGTTGCCCCTTCTGTGTGCTGCGAGCCTCCTGGGGGCAGAATCTGCAGCAGCAGGCTTAGCTGCCAGGGTGGGGTGGTGCAGGGTGGTAAAGGAGGGGAGAGGAGAAGGCCGGGTCCCAGCTCACAGCTGTGCAGGAAACAAGCGAATTGAGTCCCTCTCTGGCCCTGGTGTCCAGAGCCACGGTGTCCCCAGGGTAGAATAGTCAGGGTGGTTGAGCACTGCTTCAGAGCCAGGTTCTGTAACTTACATATGGTAATTCATTTAACAGGGCGGCATTGTTGCCTCAGTTTTACAGTGTATGAAAGCAAGACTCAAAGATGCTAAGTAACTTGAAAGATCACACCACATACCTAGAAATGGTGGAAAAGTAGAGGCTGGCTCCTGGTCACTCTGTCTCTTGACTCCCGGCAGCTGCGGGAGTGTGTGAGGGAGATGGTCCCCGGGGCCCACAGTATGGAGGCAGCATGAGTGCCCAGGGTGCACCAGAATTCCACCGGTCAAGCGTGTGTGGGGTCCCTAAATATCCTGTACATTTTCTTTCGCCTGCTAGAAATCCCTTTAATGGGCATCAGAAGAATCTTTCCACAATTGGGCAGACAAAAACACAACATTGCTTGCATTGAGGCTTTCGGAAGGAAACTAACTCTTCAGGGTGAGTCGAGGAGTTTCTGAGATTCCCTTGGTTCTGCAGGAAGAAAGGGGGTGAAGGACAGAAGACCTGGAGAGGTGGAGAGCTGGGGTTCTAACATGTTTACTCACAAGACTACTTCAACAGAAGCTCCCAAATCCTGACAATTCTAGCTGCTGTGTGTTTCTTGCCTGGGCTCTTCTGTAGCTTCACTGATTTGTTGCTTGGTCAGTGCTGCTTATCTCCAGGTCTCAGGCCATAGAAGGCCATTTTGTTACCATGTGGCTTCCTAGGTGGCCCTCAAGGCTTGTGAGGGTCCTTCCTACCTCCCTGTCCCCTTCTTCCTCACTCCCTGTATGTTAAATAACTGAAATTTAAATAAAGCTTTTAATTTTATTCATATATTTTATTTATTACTTATTATTTTTAAATTTAAAAAGTATAAAAAATAAATAAAACTTTTAAAAGAGAGATAACAGCTCACACCAGTCAGAATGGTTAAAATCAGGGGCGCCTGGGTGGTGCAGTCGTTAAGTCTGCCTTCGGCTCAGGGCATGATGGTGGCATTATGGGATCGAGCCCCACATCAGGCTCTTCCACTGGGACCCTGCTTCTTCCTCTCCCACTTCCCCCTGCTTGTGTTCCCTTTCTCGCTGGCTGTCTCTATCTCTGTCAAATAAATAAATAAAATCTTAAAAAAAATAAGAATGGTTAAAATCAACAACACCAGAAACCACAGGTGTTGGTGAGGATGTGGAGCAACAGGAACCCTCTTACGCTGTTGGTGGGAATGCAAACTGGTGCAGTCACTGTGGAAAACAGTATGGAGATTCCTCAACTAGTTAAAAATAGAGCTACCTTATGGTCCAGGAATCGCACTACTGGGTATTTACCCAAAGAATACAAAAACACTAATTCAAAGGGATGCATGCACCCCTATGTATACAGCTGCATTAATTACAATAGCCAAGAAGCAACACATGTGTCCATTAATTGATGGATGGACAAAGAAGATGTAGTATGTGTGTGTGTATATATATATATATATATATATACACACACACACACAATGGAATATATTCAGCCAAAAAAAAGAAAAAGAAAAAAAAAGAAATCTTGCCATTTGCAATGACATGGATGGAGCTAGAGAGTATAATGGTAAGTAAAATAAGTCAGTCAGAGAAAGACAAATATCATCTGATTACACTCTTATATGGCATTTATGAAACAAAACAAACAGGTAAAGGGGGAAAAAAGAGAAAGAGACAATCAAGAAACAGACTCTTAGTTAAGGGGAGCAAACTGATGGATACCAGAGGGGAGGTGGGAGGGGAGCTGGGTTAAACAGGTGATGGGGATTAAGGAGTGCACTTTTGGTGATGAGCACAGGGTGATGTATGGAAATGCTGAATCACTATATTACACACCTGAAACTAATGTAACATTGTATGTTAACTAAGTGGAATAAAAGTAAAAAGTAAAAAAAAAAAAAAAAAAGAATTCATGAAGTGTTTAATATTTCACTTTTGTCTACTGAAAAGGCTTAAAAATAATAACCAACCTAATATTATTGAGTATCCCTAGCCCCCAGAACAGATTATGGTTTTGAAATGCCATTTCCCTGTTAAAAAACAAAAAACGACACTTGGACAAATGGTTGACTCCAGGTTGGCCGAAGAAATGTGCAAGATAGGCCTGGAACTTCTTATCATACCAGAGAGCCAGGAATAGAGCATAACCATTAGGTTCATGACTAAAGGACTCAAGGGTCGGCTTGAAAGGATATCCACTGGCCAGGGATGGACAATTTGAATTTCAATGAGGATAATCATTGCAATTGATCAAAATCCATCATATATGCTTAAAAATAAATTTCAGAATGATACAAAAACTTAATTGACTACATTTGGAGAATAATAGAGGACAGATTTATCATTTTGAAAACTAAAGAGGAAAATCAGGCATTTATCTTGCCTTTCTTGTGTGATTTAAAACAATGGGAAAATGAAAAGCAAAGAAGGAGAAATGTTCTTCATAAAAGTATTCTGACTAAAAGAAAAAAGAACAGTTTTTAGAAAATCATATTTTTAACCTCCAAGAAACCAGTGGATTTAATGGATTTAAGCACTGAGCATCAACAGCTGCTAATATCACAAAAGACAAATTAGGCATGAGGTGCTTCCTGATGAAGGAACACAACGCCATCCTCCATATTCCTGGCAAAGTAACCAAACTTGAATCTGATCAAGGCTCTGAACCAGTTTGCAGGAAACTCTGAGGACAGAGAAGCAAGCTAAACAGCACAATGAATACACAAACGGCAACATCCACACTAGGAGAAACTACAGATCCAATGACAGGGACCTTTTAACAGATAAATTATAACGAAGAAGAGGTGGAGGGGAACTTGCAAATTAAGAGGCTTAAGCCATTTTGAATTGTGAAAAGCTTGAAGGATGAGACTTAAGTCTTTCAGAGGTCTAAGTGAACAAAACTTGCAAGTCTACAAGTAAAAAAGTGACCGCCTTTTGGAAGGTAGGAGGTACAGAGACTTGAACTTGGGGAGATACAGCTGTGGCTGCGGTGGTGGGGAGGGTACCACAAAGTACTATAAGCAGCAGAGTGCAAAATCTGAACTTTTGGAAGTCTGCTACAGTGGGGGATGTGCCTGACCTAAAGGTGCTCAGGTGGTGAACCTGGACAGGATCCCAGGGGGGACAGTGTGGTCTGAAGATCCCCTGGGTCACGACTGTCCCAGGCATTGGAGCCTGGAAGCCAGGTGGGAGCAGTGGGTGGAGGTGCTGGCTTTCTGCTCCGTGTGGCCAGTAAGTAGAACTGCTTCGCGTTCCTGTGACCACTTTCCTAGGATGGCCCAGCAAAGGGCAGAGGCCTGGGCAGACCCTCCCTGGGAGGAACGGCATGGGATCAGGCCATGGGCGTCCCTAAAATTTGGAGTTTGAAACTCAGTCGTGCGCCTGAGATAAAAACGCTGGGACACAGGCAGGGTAAACATAGGATTCTGATGGAAACCAGGGAGACAAGACTGATTGAGTGCTCTTCTGTGAAGACTCACTGAAGGGGGGAGAGCTTGAATTTTGCAGCTCCAGAACTAGAGAGCAGGGTGCTGCCACATTCTTCCCACCCATCCGTGCTGAAAGCCTTCAGGGAATAAAACAGCGCCACCTAGTGGAGGCCAGAGCTACATACCCCAAGCCCGGCTTCATTGCGCCCTGGAGGCTCATTTCCACTAGGGCAAGTCCCCCTGAGAATCCGTGCAACAAACCCCTCCCCCAAAAGCCACCACAAACAACTCCCTCCCGCCAAGTTTACTGATCATAAGGGGCTGCAAAGCTTCAGCTCTAGGGGAAAATATTATCTAACCTCCTTTGTACTTTAATTTTTTAAACTTTTATTATTATTATTATTATTTTTGTTTGTTTGTTTGTTACTTAAATGTTAGGTAGTTAACCTAGAGTGCATTATTGGTTTCAGGAATAGAATCCAGTGAGTCATCACTTACATATACACCCAGCACTCATCATAACGAGTGTTCTCCTTAATACCCATCACCCGTCTATCCCTTCCCCCACCTGCCTCCCCCCCAACAACTTTGTTGTCTATAGTTAAGAGCCTCATGATTTGTTTCCCTCTCTTTTTCTCCCCCTCCCATATGTTCAACCATTTGTTTCTCAAATTCCACACATGAGTGAGATCATATGGTATTTGTTCTTGTCTGACTGACTTTGTTTCACTTAGCATAACACCCTCCAGCTCCGTCCATGTCATTGCAAATGGCAAGATTTCATTTTTTGATGGCTGAGTAATATTCCATTGTATATATATATACCACATCTTTATTCATTCATTCATCTATCAATGGACATCCGGGCTTTTCCCATAGTTTGGCTATTGTGTGCTGCTATAAACATTGGGGTGCATGTGCCCCTTCAAATCAGTATATTTGTATCCTTTGGATAAATGCCTACTAGTGCAATTGATGGGTCATAGGCAATTCTATTTTTCACTTTTTGAGGAGCCTCAATACTGTTTTCCAGAGTGACTGCACCAGTTTGTATTCCCACCAACAGTGAAAGAGGTTTCCCCTTTCTCTGCATCCTCGATAAAACCTGTTATTTCTTGTGTTGTTAATTTTAGTGATTCTGACAAGTGTGAGGTGGTATCTCATCATGGTTTGGATTTGTATTTCCATGATGATGGGTGATGTTGAGCATCTTTTCATGTGTCTGTCAGCCATCTGGATGTCTTCTTTGGAAAAATGTCTATTCATGTCTTCTGCCCATTTCTTAACTGGATTATTTGGTTTTTGGGTGTTGAGTTTGATAAGTTCTTTATAGATTTTGGACAGTAACCCTTTATCAGATATTCCATTTGCAAATATCTTCTCCCATTCTTTAGGTTGCCTTTTAGTTTTGTTGATTGTTTCCTTCACTATCTTAATGAAGTCCCAATAATTCATTTTTGCTTTTGTTTCCCTTGCCTCCAGAGATGCATCTAGTAAGAAGTTGCTGCGGCTGAGGTAAAAGAGGTTGCTGCCTGTGTTCTCCTCTAGGATTTTGATGGACTCTTGTCTCTCATTTAGGTCTCTCAGCCGTTTTGGATTTATTTTTGTGTATGGTGTAAGAGAGTGGTCCAGTTTCATTCTTCTGCATATTGCTGTCCAGTTTTCCCAATACCGTATGTTAATGTTGAGAGATTGCTTTTTTCCCATTGCATATTCATTCCTGCTTTGGTGAAGATTAGTTGACCATAGAGTTGAGGGTCCATTTCTTGATTCTCTATTCTGTTCCATTGAAATATGTGTCTGTTTTTGTGTCAGTACCATACTGTCTTGACGATCATAGCTTTGTAACACAGTTTGAAGTCTGGAATTGTGATGCCTTCAGCTTTGGTTTTCCTTTTCAACGTTACTTTGGCTAATTGGGGTCACTCCTGGTTCCATACAAATATTAGAACTGACTCATTTCATTTAGCATAATACTCCCTAGCTCCATCCATGTTACTGCATATGGCAAGATTTCATTCTTTTTGATGGCTGGGTAATATTCCATTACACACACACACACACACACACACTATAAAATGATAAATAATAACAATAAGTATATATATATTTCCATATCTGATACATAGACATACCACATCTTCTTTATGCTTTATCCACATATATAATAGATATATATAATAATATATATATATTTATATATACACATATATAATAATATAATTATATATATACACATATCTCTATATATACATATGGGCAGCAGTTATATACATATATTCATGTCTGCTGCCCATTACTGAACTGGATTATTTTGTTTTGTGGGTATTGAGCATGATAAGTTCTTTCTAGATTTTGGAAACTGGCCCTTTATTGGATATGTCATTTGTAAATATGTTCTCCTGTCTTGAAGGTTGCCTTTTAGTTTTCTTGATTGTTTCCTTTGCTGTGCAGAAGTTTTTTATCTTGATTAAGTCCCAATAATTCATTTAAAAAAATTTGTATTTAAATTCAATTAGCTAACATATTATACATCACTAGTTTGAGATATAGTGTTCAATAATTTATCATTTGCATGTAACACTCAGGGATTATCACATCATGTGCCTTCCTTAATGCTCATCACCCAATTACCCCATCCCCCCAACCACCTCCCCTCCAGCAACCCTGTTTGTTTCCTATAAGAGTCTCTCATGGTTTGTCTCCCATTCTGATGACTTTAATTCAGTTTTCCTTCCCCTCCCCTGTGAACCTCTGCACTATTTCTTCTTTCCACATATGAGTGAAACCATGTGATAATTGTCATTCTCTGTTTGACTTATTTCACTCAGCATAATACCCTCCAGTTCCATCCACATCAATGTAGGTAAGTATTCATCCTTTCTGATAGCTGAGTAATATCCCATTGTAAAAATGATCCACAACTTCTTTATCCATTCATCTGTTGATAGACATCTTGGTTCTTTCCACAGTTTGGCTATTGTGAACGTTGCTGCTATGAACATTGGGGTGCTGGTGCTCCTTCAAATCACTACATTTGTATCTTTGGGGTAAATACCCAGTAGTGCAATTACTGGGTCAAAGGGTAGCTATATTTTTAACTTCTTGATGAAAATCCATACCATTTTCCAGAGTGAATGTACCAGCTTCCATTCCCACCAACATTGGAAGAGAGGGTTCCCCTTTGTCTGCATCCTCACCACATTTGTTGTTTCCCGTCTTGTTAATTTTAGCCATTCTGACTGGTGTGAGGTGGTATCTCATGATGGTTTTTTTTTTAATGTTTTCTTAATTATATTATGTTAGTCACCATACAGTACATCCCTGGTTTCTGATGTAAAGTTCGATGATTCATTAGTTGCATATCACCCAGTGCACCATGCAATACGTGCCCTCCTCACTACCCATTACCAGACTATCCCATTCCCCTATACCCCTCCCCTCTGAGGCCCTCAGCTTGTTTCTCATAGTCCATAGTCTCTCATGTTTCATTCCCCCTTCTGATTACCCCCCCTTCTTTATCCCTCTCTTCCCCTACCGATCATCCTAGTTCTTATGTTCCATAGATGAGAGAAATCATAAGATAATTGTCTTACTCTGCTTGACTTATTTCACTTAGCATTATCTCCTCCAGTGCCGTCCATGTTGCAACAAATGTTGAGAACTTGTTCTTTCTGATAGCTGAGTAATATTCCATTGTATATATGGACCACAGCTTCTTAATCCAGTCATCTGTTGAAGGGTATCTTGGCTCCTTCCACGATTTAGCTATTGTGGACAATGCTGCTATGAACATTGGGGTGCATATGGCCCTTCTCTTCACTATGTCTGTATCTTTGGGGTAAATACCCAGTATTGCAATGGCTGGGTCATAGGGTAGCTCAATTTTTAACTTTTTAAGCAACCTCCACACTGTTTTCCAGAGTGGCTGTACCAACTTGCATTCCCACCAACAATGTAGGAGGGATCCCCTTTCTCCACATCCTCTCCAACAATTGTTGTTTCTTGCCTTGTCAATTTTTGCCATTCTAACTGGTGTAAGGTGGTATCTTAGTGTGGTTTTGATTTGTATTTCCCTAATGCCAAGTGATGTGGAGCATTTTTTCATGTGTTTGCTGGCCATTTGGATATCTTCTTTGGAGAAATGCCTGTTCATGTATTCTGCCCATTTTTTGACCTGATTCTTTCTTTTTTGGGTGTTGAGTTTGAGAAGTTCTTTATGGATCTTGGATGCTAGCCCTTCATCTGATATGTCATTTGTAAATATCTTCTCCCATTGTTTAGATTGCTTTTTAGTTTTGTTGACTGTTTCCTTTACTGTGCAAAAGCTTTTAATCTTTTTTTTTAAAGATTTCATTTATTTATTCGACAGAGATAGAGACAGCCAGCGAGAGAGGGAACAAAAGCAGGGGGAGTGGGAGGAGGAAGAAGCAGGCTCATAGCTGAGGAGCCTGATGTGGGGCTCGATCCCATAACACCGGGATCACGCCCTGAGCTGAAGGCAGATGCTTAAGCACTGTGCCACCCAGGTGCCCCAAAAGCTTTTAATCTTGATGAGGTCCCAGTAGTTCATTTTTGCCTTTGTTTCCCTTGCCTTTGGAGTCATATCTAACAAGAAGTTGCTATGGCCCAGGTCAAAGAGGTTGCTGCCTGTGATCTCCTCTAGGATTTTGATGGATTCCTGTCTCACTTTTAGGTCTTTTATCCATTTTGAGCTTATCTTTGTGTATGGTGTAAGAAAAAGGTCCAGTTTCATTCTTCTACATGTAGCCATCCAATTTCCCAACACCATTTGTTGAAGAGACTGTCCCTTTTCCTTTAGGTATTCTTTCCTGCTTTGTGAAGATTAGTTGACAATGCAGTTGAGAGTTCAATTCGAGGTTCTCTGTTGTGTTCACTGATCTATGTGTCCGGTTTTGTGTCAGTACCATACTGTCTTGATGATTACAGCTTTGTAATAGAACTTGAAGTCTGACCTTGTCATGTCACCAGCATTGTTTTTCTTTTTCAACATTCCTCTGGCCATTCGGGGTGTTTTCTGGTTCCAGACAAATTTTAGGATTATTTGTTCTAGCTCTGTGGAAAATGTCAATGGCATTTTGATAGGAATGGCTTTGAATGTGTAGATTGCTCTAGCTAGCAAAGACATTTTAACAATATTTGTTCTTTCAATCCATGAATATGGAATGTTTTTCCATTTCTTGTGACTTCCTCATTTTCTTTTATGAGTGTTCTATAGTTTTGTGAGTACAGATTCTGCCCCACCCCCCACCCCGCAGAGAGAGTTACCAGGTCATGTGTGTGCCTGTGCCACCCCTAAAACTCCTACGGGGTAAGGCAGAAGTTCTCTGCATTTCTATCCTTTGCAGGACCCCCAAGGAGAGTAGTCCTCTGGTCATGCCTGCACCAGAGATATCCCTACCTGGGGAAGGCAGAAGGCTGCCACTTTTTTTGTCCTTTGCAACCCCCCCCCGCCAAGTTACAAAGGAGCAGAAGGCCAGCTGAAGACAAAGCCTAAGTTGACACCCTGTAACCTCCCCCTACCCCCCACTCCTGGGTGGGACATGTATGACATTCTTCCAGGAGTCTCCCAACTATCTTGGTGTTAATACCTTGCTAGAGGAGAAAACCTTAACTTGACAATGGCAAGGCCTCTGGTATCTTATAGGTATCTTTTAGGTAGGTCCTCTTTAGCATATGAAAGTTCTTTTGAAACCTCCCTTTTCCTTAATTCCCCCAACTCCCAAGTAATATAATCACCACTCCTCAAGACCCCAGTGCAACAGCTCTTTCTGCCCAGGGTCCTGTCCCTGTGCTTTAATAAAATAACCATTTTGCACCAAAGATATCTCAAGAATTCTTTCTTGGTCATCAGCTCTGGACTTCACTTCCCTGAACCTCACCTATACTCTAAAAACCGTATCACATGCACTGAGAGCTGTCACTGGATTGTTTGTGGTTTATGGTGAACGTAGCTGAGAGCCCCCTCCCAGGCTCACAGACTGTAACTGGTTTTCCTGCTCCAATGCTTGGGAAATCTGCTACACTGAGGCACCCCGTTCTTTCTGTGACCGTGGGGATCCTGCAAGTTACGCAGCCTGTGTGGGTATTGTGCTGCTTCCTGCAGATGGCTCTGTGTTCATGCTGAGGGATGGCAGAATAAGTGGTGCTGGCCAGCTCCTTTGTTCCTGGAAAGACATCTCTGTGGATGCTGCCTCTCAGGGATGTGCTCCAAGAAGAGTGACTAATCTCTCTGCTGTGTGCCCCAGGTGTTCTTCCAATTATGCTGTCTGTCACTGGGTTGTTTACCTGCCTTCTCTTCAGGAGCAGGGCAGTCCTGTTTAGAGTTCTATCCCAGTCAAGCCACAGACCTTCAAAACTCCAGACTTAAGCCCCACTGGTTGCAAGAACTCACAAAAATCAGCCCTCCCCAGCCAATGGTTTTGGAGAAATGTTCTCCTTGTCTGTTCCTCTGTGTGCTCTACTCTCTCTCACACTTCTTTGCAACCACATCTCCCTCCCCTTCAGAGCACCTGTGACCTCTCCCCTAAACCATGTCTCCCCACTTCCTACCTTCTTTGATGTGGCCTCTTCTTTCCCTGTAGTTGTGGAGTTTTTCTGTCACTCTTCAGATCAATTTCTGTGGAATTTAGGATGACTTGATAGTTATCTAGTTGTGTTTCTGATGAGCCTAGGGGCCTCCTACTCTGCTGGCATCTTCTACACTCTCTGCCCAACCTTCTGTTCTTAGCCTACCTTGGAAATAGATCTCTTCCCAACAGGCTTTCCTATCCTGTATGTGCATTTCAATGTACAACATGCCCGTTTAATAATTTGTCTTCATGTATTTTGTACAAACTATTGCTGCTAAAGGACTTGCTGAATCACTTCCAGTTTGCACCAACTTGCTTCACATCCAAACTGGCAAAGTAATGAAGACAGAGCTCTCAGTGGCTGCTACATGTCAGGTTTCTTGAGGAATGCTTATTTTATTAGCATAAAGATAAAAGATAGAATTGTCAATAATATGCATGTATGAATTATTACTATTAATATCACCGGCCTGATACTTGAGTGTACTTCCATTAGTAGAAAGAAATAGTGTTGTTTATATTAATCCTAATGTGATCACCTAAATGAGCCCTCACCTTAGCGACTAATTATTCTCTTGCGTTAAGAAATGAGGGTGATTTTTGATTTGGTACCAAGGGATTTATTACTGTCAGGATTCCTATAGGAATAATTTTTGCTCCAAGTTTGATCTCCTTTTATTCAAGTTATACAGACACAGATATTGAACAAATGGCACAACTGAAGAGGAAAAATGTCTTCCTTAATGGTTGGGATGGGAGATAGTGCTTGGAGGGTTTCATTTACCTGTTAGGGAAGTATATTTATGGAGTTAAAAAATCCCAGCTCTCTGCAATCCCATACTGGACTCTTGCCACTTGCTTCCTTGCTTCCCCAAGAGTGAGGCAGTGTGTGTGGCTGTGTGGCCCACACCTGGCCTTTTGGGGGAAAGTAATGTTGGCAGAAGCCAAAGTATCATCATAATTCATCCTCATTAACTGGTGCCACTTGGGATCTTCCCCGGAGTGTTCAGTAGGAAACTTTTTAAGAAAACAATACTTGATAATGAAGGCAATCAACAGGGAACTATAGTGGAAGACTCATAATTTTTCAAAGAGCAGGCTAATCAAAAAAATCTCAGGAGGGTAAAATGCGGTGGCTTCCTGCAGCCAATACACTCAACATAGATCATATTTATATATGTTTATGTGCATATATACATGCATATGTATATACAGCATACACGTTTATATTTATTTTAAAAATATTTTAGACTTACAGAAAAATTACAAAAATATTCGAAAGAGTATAGCTTCTCCTAATGCTAATATTTTCTGTAAGCCTAGCACTGTTGTCAAAACCAGGAAGTTAACAAAACTATTGGCCTTATTCACATTTCACAAGCTTTTTCACTAGTGTCCAACCAGGATCTTGTATGTGATTGGCATATGCACTTAGTATCTTTCTAAATGTTTTACATTTGATGTGTTTCATTTCATTCTTATGACATCATGAGGTAGGTACTGTCATTATGTCCATAATTCTTAGATGAAAGAAAAAAATTGAGAACCAATGTGATCAAGAAATTCACCCAAGGTTTCAAAGCTCCTAAGAGGCAGGGCCAAGATTCAAGTTCAGGCCTCCAGGCCCTCAAATGTGACCCTTCCGCACACATCATACTCTCTCCAACTAGCCTAAGGGCCATAGGAATAATCCATGTTGTGATTGGACCCAGTTCATTCATGCATACAGCACATATCATACACACACCACATACACATGCACACTCTACACACACCACACACATACACAAACCACACACATACCACACGCAAACCACACACTCTCACATACACAAATATAATCACACACACAATTATGCACACTCACACAGTCATAACTGAAACAAACTTTGTGCAGAATTTATCTCCACCAGGTGTGATGCTCTGAAATTTTGTCTTCTATTTCATTTTTTTAAAATGCTGGACTTGCCAATTTCATTAATGGTTCTATGAAGGGTGGGAAAACCCTCCTGTAGATCATTTGCTTGAGAGATGCCCACACCATCCTCTCCTCTGTGTGTTAACCACAGGGCTCGATAGCAGTGGAACCCAGAGGTGAGGACAGAGTGTACTGGTTATGCTGCAGGCGTTTTTGAGAAAATCTTTAATTATGAGTACGGAATACAGGTTACACTTTTTGAACTTTCCCATGTGAATTTTGACAATGCTTGATTCAATGATTTGTTATCTCTTCTATTCAATAAGAAATATGTCCTTTGATGGAGAGTCACAAGAAAATGGTTTAAGATACTTTTAAAAAATGTTTTGAAGAAAAGTCCAGCCCCTTATAACCAAAGTATATATAGCTAATTTGTACTTTTCTAGGCAAAGTCCAATAAAATGAAAACTCTTTGTGTGGTCTTTGCAGTGAAGAGTTGACTCAGAAGTATCTAAACCTTGTACATTCTAAAGAAGGCCTTATGTGGTTCCTGGGAGGTAATCTATAAACCCTTGGAATATCCTGCCTGATAAAAGTGTCTTTGTTTAATTGGGGCTTGGGCCATCCAAGATAGTCTATACCAGCAGCTTGACTTATGCTGGGGGCCTTGAGCCAAGTGGTATTAGCTTGACCTTTGGAGGGGCTGGAGATAGATCAGCCACCCAGGCAGTCAATCATATCTATGTGACTAACTCCCAATAAAAACCCTGGACACCAAGGCTCAGGAAAGCTAAGCACTGTCTGTATGATTCTACCAGAAGAGAATAACTGGAAGCCTGCACCTGGTCTTTCCCGGACCCTATATGTTTTATCTTTGCCAATTTTAATCTGTATTCTTTCACAGACTAAACCACAACCATGAATATAACAGCTCTTCTCAGTTCTATAAGTCCTTCTGTTGAACCTGAGGGTGGTCTTGAGGATCCCCAAGAAGTCTGGACACACACGGAGTGGTGAGGGCATGACTGTGAGCAGTGAGGGGTCTGCTGCTCATGGGAGTGAGCTTGTGACAAGACTGCCTTTTGAGGACATTGTGACTGAGTGACTCTGACTCAGAGAGCAGCTGAGGGAGAGGCAGGAGCATGGGGACAAGAGTGGGGAGAGGTTCCTGTATGCCTTTGTTGGACCAGGAGAAACAAAGTCATGGTTCTCTTTTTCAGAATTCCATTAACTGAAACCCTCATTTAATTGGAGAACTGCTTTTCTGGTATTACTTCAGAAGAGAGTTAGTTAAACTATAGGGAAATTGGTTCTCCTAGGGATTAGGGACCTACAGCCTGGGACATTCTGGCTTCCACTTCCACTGGGAAGGTCCAAGTTCAGGGGCCCTGTTTTATTTAAAGTGAATGATTTGAAGAAAGAATAAAGTGAATGATTTGAGAGTGACTTTGTGATGGTCACCATACTGTGAGCAGATAAATACATTTTAGGAAGAGTTCAGCCCAAAATTTCTGTTTTACCTCCACATAACTGAAAGTTGAGTTGAATACAGAAATCTATACTCCTTCCTTGGGATTTGTTTAACTTGCCTAGGCTTGCTGACCAGGTCTGGGAGGCCAGTGCCCTTTCCTTTCCACCTTGGCGGTGGAGATCTTGCCTGCATGCATGGGCAAGCATTGAGACTGAATTAGGGACTTACCCAGCTCAGCTTCCCTGGTCAGGAGGACAGATGGCCTGGAAGGGTCCCTGCTTCCACACAGCATCCCCATTCACTCACTCTCATGACTGATGTTTTCACTCAGTATTGTAGCTTTATTTATTTATTTTTATTTATATTCAATTAGCCAACATATAATATGTCATTAGTTTTTGATGTAATGTTCAATGATTCATTAGTTGCATATAACACCAACTGACTTGTAGCTTAAAATGCCATTCATACTCTCTAGCCAATTTATCTTTCCATCTGAGATCTCCGCTTGAACTGCAGGTGTGTAATAGGTACCTGACATGGAACAGGTCAAACTGAACGTCTGATCTCTGCCCACCCCAGGCCTAACCTGCTCCTCTCACTGCCATATTTCTGATCTTAACTAGTTTCACTTCCACACTTCTTTTTTTTTTTAAGATTTTTATTTATTTATTGACAGATATAGAGACAGCCAGCGAGAGAGGGAACACAAGCAGGGGGAGTGGGAGAGGAAGAAGCAGGCTCATAGCAGAGGAGCCCGATGTGGGGCTCAATCCCATAACGCCAGGATCACACCCTGAGCCGAAGGCAGACACTTAACCCCTGTGCCACCCAGGCGCCCCTTGCTTCCACACTTCTAGCAGCTCAACACAAAACCTGGGGTGTGGGCTGTCAGCCCAGACGCCTCTCTTGCACTCACATTAGCAAATTCCATCCACGCCATCTTCAAATATAACCCACCGTTTTGTAGCAACTTCATTGCTCCCACTCTGGTCCCACTCACCTTCATCTCCTGTCTAGAAAACTCAGTAGTCTTCCAGCCTCCTTCCTTCTCTCCCTGCGTCTGCTGTGCCCCTCTTTGTCTAACTGTCAACACAGCAGCTGGAAACCTTATCTCCTCCATGTCTTTATTAAAGATAAGGGAGCTACATACTATGAGTTGTAGGGCTCACAATTAAATTTGAATTTCATATAATAAATAAATAATTCATTTATTAATACTCTTTTAAAGTTTTTATTTTCATTCCAGTTGTTAACATATAGTGTTATATTAGTCCCCTTTGTTTTAAATTGAAGCCCTCTCCTGTCTTCCTATCACCCTTTTCTGCTTTATTTTTCCCCATCAGACTTATGATTAACATACCACATATTTTACTTGTTTCTACAAATTTTGTTTAGGTGAAGTTCACATTACATAAAATCATTCATTTTAAAGTGAACAATTCAGTGGCATTTAGTACATTTACAATGTCCTGCAACCACCACCTCTATCTAATTTCAAAACATTCCCACCACTCCAAAGTAAAACCCCATAGTTATTAAGCAGTTTCTCCTTATTTCCAGCTTCTGCACCCATCCCCATGCCCTTGGCTTTGGTAACCACTAACACGCATTCTACTTCTATGGATTTACCTATTCTGCATATTGCATATAAATGGAATCATACAATACTTGGCCTTTTTGAATTTGGCTTCTTTCAGTTAACATACCGTTTCCACATGTATTGGTGGTAACATGTATCAGTATTTCATTCTTTTCATGGCTAACTAATATTTTTTCATACACACATACATAATAATATGTTCATCAATTCAACCATTAATTAACTCTAGAATTGTTTCTACATTCAGGCTATTGTAAATAGTGCTGGTATGAATATTTGTGTACAAGTATTTGTTTGAGCCCCTGTTCTCGGTTCTATTGGGTTTCTACCTAGGAGTGGAATTATTGGAACATACAGTAATTTTATGTTTAACATTTTGAGACTGCTGTTTTCCACAGCAGCTTAACCATTTCATCTTTCCAACAGATATATGTTCTCCAGTTTCTCCAGGTCCTCACCAGCATTTACTATTCTCCATTTTTTATTGGTTTGTTGGTTTTTTACAGCCACTCTCAAAGGTGTGAAGTGGTATTTCATTGTATTTTGATTTTCATTTCCCTAATGATTAGTGGTGTTGAGCATCTTTTCACATGCTTATTGGCCATTTGTATATCTCCTTTGGAGATATGTCTGCTCAAGTCCTTTGCCCATTTTTTTTTAAGATTTTAAATATTTATTCCACAGAGATAGAGACAGCCAGCGAGAGAGGGAACACAAGCAGGGGGAGTGGGAGAGGAAGAAGCAGGCTCATAGCGGAGGAGCCTGATGTGGGGCTCGATCCCACAACGCCGGGATCACGCCCTGAGCCGAAGGCAGGCGCCTAACCGCAGGGCCACCCAGGCGCCCCGTCTTTGCCCATTTTTAAAAAAGTTTTTATTTAAATCATGGTTATTTAGGGTGCCTGGGATCAAGCCCTGCCTCAGGCTCACTGATCAGCAGGGAGCCTGCTTCTCCCTCTCCCCGCCCCCCACTCATGCTCTCTTTGACTATCTCTTTCTCTCAAATAAATACATCAAATCTTTACAAATTAATTAATTAATTATGATTATTTAAAATACAGTGTAATATTAGCTTCCGGTGTACAATATATTGATTCAAAGCATCCATTCCTTCACCCATTTTTAAATTGCGTTGTTTGTTTTTTATGTTGTTTATAAGAGGGGGGTTTTTTTTTTTTACTCTATTCTGGAAATATAGATGCTGAGATACATGATATGAAAATATTTCCCCCATGTTGCCTTTTTTGCTCTCATGATAATGCTCCTTGATGCACAAAAGATTTTAATTTTGATGATGTCCAATTTATTTACTTTTTCTTTTGTTACTTGTGCTTTTGGTATCATATTTAAGAATCCATTCCCAAGACACATCTGGGTGGCTCAGTTAGTTGAGTGTCTGCCTTTGGCTGACAGGTCGTGATACCAGTGTCCTGGAATGGAGTGCCACATGGAGCAAGGGTCCTTGCTCAGTGGGGAGTCTGCTTCTCCCTCTGCCTGTAGCTTCTGCTGCTTATGCTCTCTCTCTCTCTCTCTCTCCCTCCCTCACAAATAAGTAAATAAAAATCTTTTAAAAAAACCCATTGCCAAATCGAAGGTCATGAATATTTACTCCTATATTTTCTTCCAAGAACTTTATGGTTTTAGCTCTTATATTTAGGTAACTGATTATTTTCAGTTAATTTTTATATATAGTGTAAGGTAGGTGTCCAAGGTTATTGTTCTGCATGAGACTATCAAGCTGTGCCAGCACTATTTGTTGGAGACTATTCTTTCCTTATTGAATGGTTTTGACACCTTTGTCAAAAACCAATTTGCCACAGATGTTCAGGTTTATTTCTGGACTTTCAATTTTATTCCACTGATCTCTATGTATATCTTTATGCCAATTTCACAGTTTTTCTTTTTTTGTTTGTTTGTTTCAAGTTTTTATTTAAATACTAGTTAGTTATGTGACCTTCTTAAAACTCATCACCAGTTTAGCCCATCCCCCTGCCCACCTCCCCTCCAGCAACCCTCAGTTTGTTCTCTATATTTAAGAGTCTCTTTCAAGGGTGGCACAGTGGTTAAGCGTCTGCCTTCGGCTCAGGGAGTGATCCCAGCGTTATGGGATCGAGCCCCACGTCAGGCTCCTCTGCTATGAGCCTGCTTCTTCCTCTCCCACTCCCCCTGCTTGTGTTCCCTCTCTCGCTGGCTGTCTCTATCTCTGTCAAATAAATAAATAAAATCTTTTTTTTTTTAAAGAGTCTCTTTCAAGGTTTGCCTCTCTTTTTTTCCTCCTATGTTCAACCATTTTGTTTCTTAAATGCCACATATGAGTGAAATAATATGGTATTTGTCTTTCTCTGACTGACTTATTTTGTTTAGAATAATACACTCTAGGTGAAGCCACATCATTGCAAATAGCAAGATTTCATTTTTCTTAATGGCTGAGTAATATTCCATTGTATATATGCCACCTTCATTCTTTTGTTTCTTCTTTCATTCTTTTGTTATCTGTCTATCATCTATCATCTATCTATCTCCAAGTTTTTACTTAAATTCCAGATAGTCAACATACAGTGCAATACTGGTTTTAGGAGTAGAATTCAGTGATTCAACACCTATACACAACACCCAGTGCTCATCAAAACAAGTGCCCTCTTCAGTTCCCATCACCCCATTTAGCCCATCACCCACCCACTTCCCTCCATCAGCCCTCAGTTTGTTCTGTATAGTTAAGAGTCTCTTATGGTTTCCTACCTTCTCTTTTTCCCCCCATTTCCCCTATGTTTATCTGTTTTGTTTCTTAAATTCCACATAAGAGTGAAATCATATGGTATTTGTCTTTCCTCGACTGACTTGTTTAGCTTAGCATAATACTCTCTAGCTCCATCCAAGTCATTGCAAATAAGAAGATTTCATTCTTTTTGTTGGCTGAATAATATTCCATTGCATATGTATACAACTGTTTCTTTACCTATTTATCAGTCAATAGACATTTGGGGTCTTTTTATAATTTGGCTATTGTTGATAATGTCACTATAAACATCAGGGTGCATGTGTCTCTTCGACTCAGCATTCTCGTATCCTTTGGGTGAATACACAGCAGTACAATTTCTGGGTCCTAAGGAAGTTCTATTTTTCACTTTTTGAGAAACCTCCATACTGTTTTCTGCAGAGGCTGCACCAGGTTACATTCCCACCAAAGTGGGAGAGGGTTCCACTTTCTCCAATCCTCACCAACATCTGCTGTTTCCTGTGTTGTTCGTGTTAACCATTCGGACAGGTGTGAGGTGGTATCTCATCGTAGTTTTGATTTGTATTTCCCTGATGATGAGTGATGTGGAGCATGTTTTCATATGTTTGTTAGCCATCTGGATGTCTTCATTAGAAAAGTGTCTATTTGTGTCTTCTACCCATTCTTAATTGGACTATTTGTTTTTTGGGTGTTGAGTTTGGTAAGTTCTTTATACATTTTGGATACTAATCCTTTATCAGATATGTCATTTGCAAATATCTTCTCTTGTTCCATAGGTTGCCTTTTAGCTCTGTTGATTGTTTGCCTCGCTGTGCAGAAACTTTTTATCTTGATGAAGTCCTAATAGTTCATTTTTACTTTTGTTTCCCTACTAGATGTATCTAGTAAGAAGTTGCTCCAGTCGATGTCAAAGAGTTATTGCCTGTATTCTTCTATAGGATTTTGATGGTTTCCTGTCTCACATTTAGGTCTTTCATCCACTTTGAATTTATTTTTTTTGTATGGCGTAAGAAAGTTGTCCAGTTTCATTCTCCTGCATGTTCTTGTCCAGTTTTGCCAACACCATTTGTTGAAGAGACTATCTTTTCTCCATTGGATATTCTTTTTTGCTTGTTGAAGTTTAGTTGATCATATAGGTGTGGGTCCATTTCTAGGTTCCATTGAACTATGTGTGTGTATTTGTGCCAGTACCATGCTATCTGATGAATACAGCTTTGTAATATATCTTGAAGTCTGTAATTGTGATGCCTCCAGGCTTGCTTTCCTTTTTCAAGATTGCTCTGGCTACTTGGGGTCTTTGTGGTTCCCTGCAAATTTTAGGATAGTTTGTTCCAGCTCTGTGAAAAATGCTGGTGGTATTTTGATAGGGATTGCATGAAATGTGTACATTGCTTTGGGTAGTATAGATATTTTAACAATATTTGTTTTTCCAATCCATAAGCACAGAATGCTTTTTCAATTCTTTGTGTCTTCCTCAATTTCTTTCATAAATGTTCTGTAGTTTTTAGAGTTTTTAAATCCTTTATCTCTTTGGTTAGGTTTATTCCCAGGATTCTTATGGTTTTTGGTGCAATTGTAAATGGGATTGACTTCTTGATTGTGACTGATTTCTGTACTTTGATTTTATGTCCCACAACTTTGCTTAATTTGTGTAGCAGTTCCAGTGATTTTTTGGTGTTCTTTCAGGTTTTCTATATAGAGTATATGTCATCTGTGAACAGTGAAAGTTTGACTTCTTCCTTTTTTAAAAAAAATTTAAATTCAATTAGCCAACATATAGTATATCATTAGTTTCAGATGTAGAGTTAATAATTCATCAGTTGCATATAATACCCAGTGTTCATCACATTAGGTACCCTCCTTAATGCCCATCACAATTACTCCATCTCCCAACCCACCTCCCCTCCAGCAACCCTCAGTTTGTTTCCTATAGTTGAGTCTTTCATGGTTTGTCTCCCTCTGATTTCTTCCCATTCAGTTTTCCCTCCCTTCCCCTATGACCCTCTGGGCTGTTTCTTATATTCCACATATGAGTGAAATCACATGATATTTCACTTTCTCTTATTGACTTATTTTGCTCAGCATAATATCCTACAGTTCCATCCATGGCGATATAAATGATAAGTATTCATCCTTTCTGATGGCTGAGTAATATTCCATTGTATATATATACACCACATCTTCTTTATCCATTTATCTGTCAATGGACATCTCTGCTTTTTCCATAGTTGGGCTATTGTGGACATTGCTGCTATAAACATTGGGGTGCAGGTGACTCTTCAGATCACTACATTTGTATCTTTGGGGTAAATACCTAGTAGTGCAATTGCTGGGTCCTAGGGTAATTCTACTTTTAACTTCTTGAGGAACCTCCACACGGTTTTCCAGAGTGGCTGTACCAGCTTGCATTCCCACCAACAGTGGAATAGGGTTCCCCTTTCTCCACATCCTTGCCAACATTTGTGTTCCCTGTCTTGTTAATTTTAGCCATTCTGACTGGTGTAAGGTGGTATCTCATTGTGTTTTGATTTATATTTCCCTTGTGCTGAGGGATATGGAGCATTTTTTCTTGTGTTTGTTGGCTATTTGGATGTCTCTTTGGAGAAATGCCTGTTCATGTCTTCTGCCCGTTTCTTGACTGGATTCTTTCTTTTTTGGGTGTTGAGTTTGATAAGTTCTTTTACAGATCTTGAATACCAGCCCTCTATCTGATTTTGATATGTCACTTGCAAATACCTTCTCCTATTCTGTAGATGATCTTTTAGTTTTGTTGACAGTTTCTTTTGTTGTACAGAAGCTTTTGATCTTGATGAAGTCCCAATAGTTCATTTTTACTTATGTTTCCCTTGCCTTTGGAGACATGTCTAGCAAGAAGTTGCTATGGCCCAGGTCAAAGAGGTTGCTGCCTGTGTTATCCTCTAGGATTTTGTTGGATTCCTCTCTCACATTTAGGTCTTTCACCCAGTTTGAGGTTATCTTTGTGTACGGTGTAAGAGAATGGTCCAGGTTCATTCTTCCGCATGTGGCTGTCCAATTTTCCCAACACCATTTGTTAAAGAGACTGTCCTTTTTCCTTTAGATATTCTTTCCTGTTTTGTTGAAGATTAGTTGACCATAGAGTTGAGGGTTCACTTCTGGGTTGTCTATTCTGTTACATTGATCTGTGTGTCTGTTTTTGTGCCAGTACATTACTGTCTTGATGATTACAACTTTGTAGTATAACTTGAAGTCCAGTATTGTGATGCCTCCAGCTTTGGTTTTCTTTTTCAATATTCCCCTGGCTATTCAGGGTCTTTTGTTGTTCCCTACAATTTTACAAAATTGTAAAGAAAAACATATGTATACAAAAATAAAACTGAATACCCTGAAAGGAAGCCGAAAATCAAGAATATATCTATAACATGTATATGTAAAAATGAAAATTTAAAAAATTAAATTAATTTTAAAAAATTAAAAAAACTTTTTTAAAAAGTTGATAAAATAAGAAACTAGTTGAAAGGGAAAAAAAGAGAAAAAAGGAAACAAAGATTTTAAACTGAAAAAGTAGAGAATCATGAGAAAAAAAATCCTGAATTCTATATACTATTTTCCCCTAGGGGAGGAGTTTTTCATTTCTGTGTGATCCATAAACTTGGTATTAGCCTGATGTTCTTGCTGGCCTTCTGGGGAAGGGGCCTATCGAACTGATTATCAGGTGTCTTTGCCTGGGTGAAGTTGCACTGCCCCTTGCCAGGGGGCTGGGCTCTGTAAGTTTCTTCGGGTAGCTCTAGATAGCTTTTGTTCCCTGAATGCTTTCTGTGTTGCTTTAGAGAATGGAAAAAATAAAAATGGCAGCAGCCCGATCTCTAGCCCTTGAGCTGACAGATTGTGGCTCTACTCTTCAGTGCACCCTCAGGGAAAAGCAGTCAATCACTTTTGCGTGTGCCAAATTCTGAAGACTCTAGCTGTTCTCACCCAGGCCAGTCCTCCTGGGGGAAGGAGGAGGGTCACCACGGTTCAGTGGCTTGTTGGTAGTTGTTCAGGGATTATTGCAACACTTGGCTGAGAGCCCACTCTCTGGCTCACTGACTGTAGCCTGCTTCCCCACTCCAATGCTTGGGAACTCTGCTGCACTCAGGCATCCCTGTTCTTTCTGTGATCCCAGGGATACTGGGACAGACTGTCCCACCTAGGGTTCTACCCCATTTCACCACCCGAACACCTTCCAGGCAGGGATTTCTCTCACTGGAGCAGATTTCTAAAAGTTCCAATTTTGTGCTTTGCTGCTACATCACTTTCCAATAGCTTGCTTACGTAGGCTCCCTACCCACCCAGTTTATCTTTGGATATATCCCCTCAGATTCACTTCTCCACGCCTTCTACCTTCCAAAAGGGGTTGCTTTTCTATTTGTAGAATTCCAGCAATTCTTTTCTTACCTCTCAGGTTGAATTCACAGATGTCCAGAATGATTTGATAGTTATCTAGCAGAATAGGACCAGATGAAATGAGGTCCCTATTCAAGGGACCAGATGAAATGAGGGTCTCCTACTCATCTGCCATATTCCCTTACCCTTCAGTACTATTTTAAATAACAATGGAGAGAATAGAAATCTCTATCACACAAAAACCAAATAATCCCATCAAGAAATTGTCATAAGACATGAATAGACATTTTTTTCAAAGACGTCCAAATGGCCAACAGACACACAAAAAGATGCTCAACATCACTCATCATCAGAGAAATGCAAATCAAAATTACAATAACATATTACCTCACACCTGTCAAAAAAGCTGAGATTAACAACACAAGAAACAACAGGTATTGGTTAGGATGTGGAGAAAGGCCAATAACCTTGAGTCTTCCTTGACCCCTTTAATTTTCTCCATCCAATCTATGAGGAAATCCTCTTGTCTCTACCTTCAAAATATATCCAGAATATCTCTACTTCTCTCCCTTCTTTCATAAACACCCTGGTACAGGGGCCTGTCTATTATTCTGATCTGAACAACTATAGTAGTATCTAGTCTGACTTCTAGCTCTATTTCACCTCGTATGGCACTTGTAAAAGCTACATTAGACTGCATTCCTCTTCTGATTGAAACTTGAGTGAGCAGTGAAGCTGTCAGTGGCCTACCACACATCAGGCACAATATTTATTACCTCTCTGACTTAATTTCTTTGACTCTTCTTATCCACCCAGCTCGTCATGCTGTTCTTCACTGGCTAAGCTTAATCTTACCCCAGAGCTTTTGAATATGCCATTTTCCTTGCCTCAGTTATTTTTCCCCTTGAATTCTGAATGGCTTGTTCTTCCTATCTTTTGACTCTCCCCTCAGATATAGTCTTCTCAGTGAGGCCTTCCCTGACTACATTATTTAAAAGTGAACTTACAGGGCACCTGGGTGGCTCAGTCGGTTAAGTGTCTGCCTTTGGCTCAGGTCATGATCTCCAGTCCCGGGATCAAGTGCCAGGGGAGCCTCCCTGCTTAGTGGGGAGTCTGCTTCTCCCTCTCCCTCTGTCCCTCTATCCCCACTTGTGCCCGCTCTCTCTCTCAAATAAATAAATAAATAAATAAATAAAATCTTTAAAAAATAGAATAAAACTGGATTTACTATCCCCCTCCCCCACGTCATTTTGATTCATAGCACTCTCTTATATTTTACTTGCTTGTTTATTGTTTTTCTTTCTTTTTTTCAAGATTTTATTTATTTATTTGACACAGAGAGAGAGACAGCCAGCGAGAGAGGGAACACAAGCAGGGGGAGTGGAAGAAGAAGAAGCAAGCTCCCAGTAGAGCAGGGAGCCCGATGCGGGGCTGGATCCCAGAACCCTGGGATCAGGCCCTGAGCAAAAGGCAAGACATTTAATGACTGAGCCACCCAGGCACCCCTGTTTATTGTTTTTCTTTTTTTTTTNTAGCATTATCTCCTCCAGTGCCGTCCATGTTGCAGCAAATGTTGAGAATTCGTTCTTTCTGATAGCTGAGTAATATTCCATTGTATATATGGACCACAGCTTCTTAATCCAGTCATCTGTTGAAGGGCATCTCGGCTCCTTCCATGATTTGGCTATTGTGGGACAATGCAGCTATGAACATTGGGGTGCATATGGCCCTTCTCTTTACTACGTCTGTATCTTTGGGATAAACACCCAGTAGTGCAATGGTTGGGTCATAGGGTAGTTCAATTCTTAACTTTTTAAGGGACCTCCACGCTGTTTTCCAAAGTGGCTGTACCAACTTGCATTCCCACCAACAATGAAGGAGGGATCCCCTTTCTCCACATCCTCTCCAACAATTGTTGTTTCTTGCCTTGTCTATCTTTGCCATTCTAACTGGCGTAAGGTGGTATCTCAGTGTGGTTTTGATTTGAATTTCCCTGATGGCTAATGATTTTGAACATTTTTTCATGTGTCTGTTAGCCATTTGTATGTCTTCATTGGAAAAGTGTCTGTTCATATCTTCTGCCCATTTTTGTTTATTGTTTTTCTTGCTACAATGTAAGCACCATGAAGACAAGAGGCTTTTTTTGGTCTCTTTTTTTCCTCACTGTTCTAACAACAGTGCTTAGAGTAGAGCAGTGACTATCACAGAGTGGGGTTTCATTAGACATTTGTTGAATGAAGGAATAAATGAGACACAGGTCCTGGGGAACAAAGCAATCTAAGAAACACTGCCTCTACCTTACTTAAAATAGCACCCCACCTGTCTGGGGCTCATCCTTTATCCCCTTAACTTGCTTTATTTTTCACTATCACACTTTGACACATTAGATATTACTTGATTTTTTAGTCCCTCCCCTGTTGGAAAGGGAGTTCCATGAGAACAAGCACTTTTTGCTCCCTGCTGTTTCGGGTGTGTAGGGCCTCAGTCCATATATGTGGAATGAACAATGACAAATTTGAGTGCATCACTGGCTACAGAATCTCGCAAATTGACATAACTTATTTTTCTGACCCAGGTGTTTTGGTACACACTTTACAGTGTTAAATAACAAAAATTCAACCAAGTAAATCTATTTGGCTTCATTAATTTATTCATGAATTAAGCAGCATCTCATCTAGCAAAGAGAGGTGAGCTCCAAAAGGCTGCAGAAAAAGTTTTTAGAGGTAGAGGAGTAGAAAAAAAAGAAAATTATTACCAAAGAATTCATTTTTTTAGGCAAGGTTGCTCTCCTAAGGGGAACAGAGGGTGTGTATCATTAAATTTCCTAATGCTGACCAAGAAATCCCCATGGTATAGACTGGTGATGGGTAGTAAGGAGGGCACGTATTGCACGGTGCACTGGGTGTTATACGCAACTAATGAATCATTGAACTTTTTTTCAGAAACCAGGGATGTACTGTATGGTGGCTAAATAATATAATTAAAAAAATTAAAATAAAAAAAAAAAGAAATCCCCATGGTGACTGGTTAAAGGTTACATATCTTGGGGGGGGGGCGTTGAAACTGTACTCAAGTCCTGCAGGCATGCATTGTATATCTGCTTGGTAAATGAGTAGGAAAACTACCTTGTCTTTAGAACAATGCCTCTCCTGCATTCTTTGATGTCACAACTTGTTATTCCTGCCTATATGTTAATCTTTAATCTTTTGAGCTTTTACAAGATGTAAAAACATATACAACCCTATAAAAACTGTTCATTCTCCAGAACACTCCCTTCTTTGTGAAGATCATGTTTCCTGGATAGCTGTCCTAACTTGGGTTCAAATAAAACTCTCTTTCCTTCTTAGAGATTCTAAAAGGTTTGTTCATTTTGCAACTCACTTTTATGTCCTTTTTTATTCGGGGGCTCCCAGCCTGATGGTTATCAACCCAAATTCCTCAAGACACAAAACAAGCTTAGTAAGATTTTGCTGTTTTTGCTAGATATCTGCAACTTTCAGGACTACAGTTCTTGGACGTAAAATAAGCAGATGTGCTGGAAGGTGGCATGCTTGATTCTAGAATTTAAGGATCCCATTAGCTAAGTCTTTGGGTTTCTCAGACCTGAATTAATACCTAAAAGGGATGATTCACAGGGTTGATGTTGGTGCATGTTTTACAGTGTACCTTGTTACACGGAAGTTTTCTTGACATTGGTGGGTGACCTAATATCAATCTAATCCATTCCATGACTCACCTATCCCATCACAGGAGTCTTCTTGAGGTGGCAAGAGCTCTAGTAACCTTTAAGTGCTCAACCCACGTCCACCAATTTTTGCAGCTTTTTGGCTTCTGAGATCCCCACTAGCAATAGCCCTTATCTACATAAAACAAGACAAACAAATACATGCACCTTAATGTATTGGCAGTAACCAGGAGATGTTAGTTTATCCTGGTCAAAAGAAGGCCTTGTGTGCACACCATCGCCAATTCCCATGGAATCTGCTGAGGTTTTCATCCAGGGAATTGTGGTCTGAAAGGCTAGGTGCTTGGCCCTGGGCTGACCCTCTGCCAGCTCAGTTGTGCTCCAGGCAAATATACAAGCTCAATTAGTTCTGGGAATAACTGTCTAGCAGCTCAAGTTGATGTACCCTATAAAAGAACGCCAAATAGATTAGGAGCTCAAACACAAAAAGAGTGGAATTCAGAAAGCAGAAGAGCTTACCTATAGCCCTTGGAAATGTGAGAAAGTCAGTGACATCAAAGGGATCATGGAGAGCATGCCCATTTTTCTTATTTTCCCTGAAAGCTGCCAGAACTTGCTTCAAATCCTACCACTGCTACCAAATCTGTTAAATAACAAAAACTCAACAGAGTAAATTAAAAAAAATCTAATTGGCTTTATTAATTAATTTATGAATCAGGCAGCATCCCATCTAGCAAGTAGAGGGGAGCTCCAAAGGATTACAGAAAAAGAAATGTTTTTAAAGATAAATATGGAGTGGGGAAAAAGGAAATTATTAGCCAAGAACCCATTGTTTTAAGCAAAGTTGTCATTCTAATAAGAATTGAAGGGATCGATCAGTACATTTCTTGGTGCTAACCAGGAAATCCCCATGCCAACTGGTTGAAGGCTATATTTCTGTGGGGTGAAACTACAGTTAGGTTTGGCATTAAGCAGTGCTTTACTGATTTGAGGCCTTAACTTAAGTGACACCATTTTGAGCCTATGATTTTCTTTTTAACAATGACAAAAACGAACAATAAACACCTTGTGGAGAGAAGAAAATGCAAAACCTCTGCTATTTGGCTTTCTTGGATGTTTATCATAGTTTGTTCCCAAGAATATTGGTGTTTAGACAAATTCTGAGGCCAAGCCACCCTTTTCTGTGAAGTACACTGTCCCATGTATCTTACAAAACAGTGATTCTCAAGGTGTGAAGGTAAGGGTGGGTTGGGGTGAAGGGGGGATTTTGCTTCCCCAATGCTAAAAAGAAAACCACAGGCCCAAAATGGTGTCACTTAGATTGAGTTCCTAGATTGGGGATTAATACTAATCTAATTGCAGTTTAGGGGCACCTGGCTAACTCAGTCAGTAGAGCATGCAATTCTTGATCTTAGGGTTGTGGGTCCGAGCCCCATGTTGGGTGTGGGGACTACTTAAAAAAAATAAAATCTTAAAAAAAAAAAGGAAAAAGAAAAGAAATTGTAAACAAAAAATGTGTAAGAAAAATTGCAGTTTCAACCTCCCCCAGAAATGTAGTCTTTACAAGTTAGGAATTTTTTTGATCAGCGCCAGTCTTCCCTATGGACCCTCTCCATCCTCCAAAGGCAGAAGAGATCAACTGCAGATAAGACTTCTTGCCTTCCCCACAGGGGAAAGAAGTCTTTCCCAGAATAATCCTTTTCTTTTGCTAATAGCTTTCTGGCCCCACCTTTCTTCTATAAAAACCTTCCATTTTGTATAATTTCTCATAGCATTCTTCTATTTGCTAGATGAGATGCTCCCTGATTTGTGAATTACTTAATAAAGCCAATTAGATCTTTAAAATTTATTCATTGAATTTTTTATTTAACACTGAGGACACTGGAGACATTTTTAGTTGTTATAACTTGAGGGACCAGGGTGCAGTGCTACTGACACCTAGTAGGTAGAGGCTAGTTATGTTCAAATATCCTACAACCAAAATTGCCAGATTTAGCAAATAAAAATACACATGGGGTAGTGTCTCCAAATAAAATACAGAACTCTTAAATATGAATCTTAAATTAACACTGTTGTTCACCTGAGAATCAAATTTAACTGGTCACCATGTATTTTATCTAGTGAAGTTACCCCTAATGCACAGGACAGGCCCCCACAACAAAGAATTACGCAGGCCCAAATGTCTTGACTGTGAAGGTTAAGAAATCTTGTCACAGGGGCGCCTGGGTGGCTCAGTCCTTAAGCGTCTGCCTTTGGCTCAGGGCGCAATCCCAGAGTCCTGGGATTGAGGCCCACATCAGACTCCTCCGCTGGGAGCCTGCTTCTTCCTCTCCCTCTCCCGCTCCGCCTGTGTTCCCTCTCTCACTGGCTGTGTCTCTGTCAAATAAATAAATAAAATCTTAAAAAAACAAAAAGAAATCTTGTCACAGAAGAGTAGTTTTCAAAACCTAGTTCACATCAAGATCACCTCAAGGGACGTAAGGCATGGATTGATGGGCCTGCCCTCAGTTTCTCACTGGACAGAGCTCCAGGATTCACGTATCAAGTTCCCAGGGTAAGCAGCTGTTGGGCTGGGGCATCACTGGAAAACTGTTACCCAAAACTGGGGTCACTTTTTGGTGGGTGTGGAGCCAAAAGACACAACCAACCCAAAGACTAGGAAAAGAAGGGTTTTACTTGCAACAGGGAGAAAACCGGGTATCTCCCAAAACAGCGTCTCCTCCTTTGAACACCAAAACTGGGGAAGTTTTAAGCTAAGGGAGCAAACATCTTCATGAAGGGGTTTGCACAATGGGGAATCCACCACGGCAATGGGGTGAAAATTATTCTGAGTTAACCAGGTCCAGGTCAAACTCAATGGCCGGCCGCAGTCAGCACCTTCAATTCTGCGGCTCCCTTTGGTCCTGTATCTGGGTGCTCAAAGAGGCTTAGATCCTGCACAGGTAACTCAAGTACGTGTGTCAGGTCAGTCTTCACTTCTGAGTCAGCCCTGGGAGTTCTACCCCTGATCAGTGTGCCTTACACGGTTATGTCTCTTCTGGCCTGGGAGCGGCTGTTGGTTCTTAACATTCTTTCGCAAGATGGCGGGGGGGGGGCCCTTGAACGACTTATGTTGGGAAAGCGAAGACTGTCTTTTCTAGAGACCCCCTAAATCCTTCCGTTTCCAGAACCACGATCCCAGAGAGAAAAAAGGCTTCGTGCCTTTGTGAGTAGGAGCAACAGACGTTGTCTAAGCGAACATGGGAGTGAGCAGGGAGAGCGGAGCTGGCCGGCAATTCGGCCGACGCTTCAGCCACTCTGACCAGCCCCCGGAGGTATTTTCCAGTTCCCTCTAGGCTCCGCGGAGGCCCCGGCCTCTCTGTGGTTGCTCGGGTCGGGGGCGTGGTCAGGGGCGTGGTCGGGGCGGGACGCAGAAGGCGAACCCCGGCGCTGCGAGCGCTCTCGTGCCGGACGTTGCGCGGCCGCGACGCCCCAGGCTGGCGCGGCCGGGCGCTCCAGGTTCGTTGTAGCCTGCTGGGTCCTGGGCAGCTCTACGAGACTTAGGCCGTCCAGCGCGCAGGTAGGCGCCCGCCCCCGGTAGTCGCTGACCTGCCCTGGTTTGGGTATGTGAGAGGCAGGGCCTGGCGTTGCGTTTTCTCAACGGTGCCCAAGGCATTGGCTCTCGGTGCCGCGCGCGGAGGATGGGCGGGAGGGACTGGTGCGGGGACAATAGGCTGCTGCGCGCAGAGCTGCTGGGGCCAAACGGAGGCTCCCGCTGCGAGGCGGGGACTCAGCCCGGGTGACCCGAAAACCTTCGGGCAGCCAGGGTGCTCTGACGCAGGATGCGCGGGGAACCCCTGGCCGGGACCTTTGGGCGGAGCCGGGGCTGCGGTGGGGCCTGGTGGGGTGCAGAGCTCGTGCCAAGCACCCTCAGGGAAGGGGCGGCTCGGCAACGTGCTGGTTGCAGGGCATGTCTGGCATTTCTGCCGCTTCTGCCCGCTTCTGTGATTGCGGAGTGTCTTTCGTTTTCCTCTCCCCTTTTTCCGTTTGATGATGCGATGGGGAGAGGAGGGGAGGGGGCTGCTGTCTCACAAAGGCGTCTCCGGAGCCGTTTTGCACGTGGCTCAACTTTGAGGCATTTACATCTATAAAATGTGTTATTTTTTTAAAAATTTCTTTTTGAAATAATTTCAGAATTTAAAAAAAAAAGTTTAGAAACTAGGACAAAGTATTCTCACATTTTATTCACTTAGACTCCCCAAATGTTAACATCTAATTTAACAGAACAGGAAAACTAGGGCACTAACATCTACAGATTTTATTCAGATTGGCCTGCGCCTCTCACCCATTTCCTTTCTGTGGTATAGGACCCAAGTCAGGATTTAGTTGGATGTAATTGTCTTATCTCATTGGAAAAATTTACATTTTAAACAGTGGAGGCCCTTTTATCCCCCCCAAGACCCTTCAGAGTGTCCTTGGAAGCAATAGGTCTCAAATCAAAGGGTCTTTTCTTCCTCCGTGCCAGGCCCAATAATGTCCAGCAGGGCCTCCGGGCAGCTTTGGCACTGGTGTTCACCCTCTGTACCTTGACCCACCTAATGCTAGCCCATCAGCCTATCCTGGTTCTCCTCCTACTTCTCAGGCCTACTTTCTTCTGTCCTGATATGTCTGAAGATGCCGTCCTTGGCCCTCTTCTCTTTCAGTCTGGGCATTTTCCCTGGGTGAGCTCTTGTGGCTTCAAGAATTCTTGTGGTTTTGAGCATACCACAAATCCTCAGAAAACTCACTCGTTTATGATTTTAGCCCAGGCCATTTCTCTGTTCCAGACTTAACATAACCTGTGGCGTACACGATAGGGCTATCTCAAAAGCATTTCTGCCTCAATATGGGCATATCTCAGCTTGAACTCACATCTGGTCCTGTTCTAGTGCCCCCAGATTCTGTGAATGGTACCACCCTGCCCTAGCCACTCAGCCATGCTGGGCAAGGCCACCCTGATGAGCTCTTTCCTTACCCCCAGTCGATCCAGACTTGGTTTCCTTTTCGACTCCTCCCTGGGCTGGCCCGCTTTTCTCCATGGGAACCACCACCCTGCCTTTCGTCTCCCTGTGCTTGCTTTGGTGCCCTCACTCAGTTGTCCACACCACAGTCAGACTAAGCTTATTAAAATGTACAATTGATTGTGTCATACTCAGCCTGTAAATTTTTAAAATTTCCTTTACTAAAATAAAAGAGAGAGAGAGACAAATTAAGATACAGAACATAAACTATAGAAAACAAAGTGATGGTTACCAGAGGGGACAAGGTGGGGGCATGGGTTAAATAGGTGATGGGGATTAAGGAGAACACTTGTAATGAGCATCAGGTGATATACGGAATTATTGAATCACTCTATTGTATATGTGAAACTCACATAACACTGTATATTAACTAGAATTAAAATAAAAACTTAAAATTAAAGATGCAAAAATAAATAAATTTCCTTGTGCTGTAGGGCAAAGGTAAGCCTTCTTAATGGTGCCCTCAAGGCCCTGAAATGGCTAGTCCAGCCTCTTGTACCCTCTCCTACAGGTTCCCTGCTCTGCTCTGACTGGCTTTACGGTTTTCCTTGTTTGCTGTTCCCCCTCCAAGGATTCTGTTCCCTGTGTACTCAGGGAATTCTTACTCTTCTTGCAGATCTTCATCTAGTCATCCTTTCCTTAGGGCAGTGTTCTGTGACCTCCCTAACGAGGTCCAGGTCCTGTTTTGCAGACCCTGATCTCTACCGCCTTCTCTCCTGGGTAGCCTATTAAAGTGGCAGTTTTATACATACATGCTTAGCCCCTGGTAGACACTTGTGATGTTGGCCAGATGAATGAGGAAGTGATGGGGTACTTCGTATGGTTGCTCAGCAGCCTCTATGTGAACATCGTTGCTGGGAATTCGCTTAGCATAAAGGGCCACTGCATACCCTCGTTCCATTTCTCTGTGGGTGCTGTCAGGCAGGGCAAGAGGGAGCCACACGGAGGGGATGGAGAACCTCGAGAGGGCATCGAAAGGGAGAAGTGGCTTTTGCTGCCCTTCCTGCTTAGCTTCCCTTCCCGTCCTGGTTGAATCCACTGCATTAACTGACTCCGTGGACAGACTCTCTCCTACTCTCCACTTCCTGTGCATGGTTTCAGAGACTCTTCACGAATATATTTTGGTTAGGGTCAATCACATATCGGGCGTTCCTAGTTCTAGTCTAAATAGCTGACTCAAAGTTAGTAGGTGAAATGGAAATGAAGGCCTGGGGAGGAGGAGGTGGATGGGGTTCCCTGAACTACGGCCGTTTGCTCTGTGGTGTGAGTTGTTCGGTTCAGTAAGTATTTGCTGGGTGCCTGCCAGGAGCTGTGCTGGCTTCTGGGGACATAAAGGTAAATAAATTCTGCAACTGCCTGGCCATGGGCCACATGGTGAGGTCGTCGTGCAGTAATCAAGGTGAAAGCCATAGGCCAGGAACCTTGACTTGGAGAAGGACGTTGCCCTGCAAGCCCAGGCAGGGGCTGGTGGGTGGCCTTGACCTAATTCCAGTATCCATGCAATTGTGACCTGGGGAGGTTCTTAGCAGGGTGTGAGGATGGGCACGTGTCACAGTGAGTGGGTGGGGGCTGTCACTGAGTGCTGGTGAATGGAGGAGGACCAACTGGGGCACAACGGAGAAAAAGGTGATGAGTTGAGCTGCTGAGGTGGGCGTGGCTGAAATGGTAGCATGGGTCACACTCTCTGACCCCAAATCAGGGCCAGACATGTTTGAATTTTACCAAAGTCATACTAAAGCACCTCTAATCAAACACAGAATTCCTGCAGCAAAATATATGGATATCTACAGTTAGTAATAGAAATAGACATTGGAAAGAGCCTCCCATCATTTTAGATTTTGCTGCTAGAGTTTGTTGCTAAATTTTGAAGACATGTTCAGTTTTCCCAGCATTTTTGACTGGTGAGAATTGTGGGTGAGGGGTTGGGGATCTGAAGTGATAGCTAATGCTTGGGCCTGTTGTGTGTGCTTCACAGGACAGCAACCCTACCGGGATTGGTACCTCAAAGATCCCGTTTTATAGGTGACACGAGGGCCAGACAAGGTCAGTGACTTGCCTATAGTCACAGAGCTCACCACTGGTGGCTCTGTCGTCTACATTCTTACCAGGCCGCTGACTTGTGAATGGGAAGTGGGGAGAGGGTTTGAAGGACCAGGTCTGTCTCCCACTCTTCAGACACATAGCGTCTACAGCCTGCCTGCCTGAGTGCCCAGGAAGGTCAGAAGGGAAGGGAGGTGAAGGGAAGGGAGGTGGGAGCCCCGCAGAGGTCATAGTCAGTACTCAGATTCCCTGAGGGCCCGTGGAGACTCGTTTCCAGGATGCTGCATCTTGTGTGCTGGCTGGGCAGTGAGCTTTTCTGAAAAGCTGAGGGGACGCTACAGGCAGCGTCAAGAAGAGCAGAGGAGGAGGTGTGGTGGTGAGAGACGCTGTTGCACAAGCTGTGATGTGGGCAGGCGGGGCTGGGAGAAGTAAGGATTCTGTAAGGAGATGTTTTCATGAGACCGTGGAGTGGGGAGATGACTGTTTTCTAGTTTTCTTCCACCCGCTGTGCACGATACATGTGTTCTGGAACACCCCAGACGAACACTTTCTGCCTGCCACTCCCTCATCCCTGCAGACCACTGTCCTCCTGAGGGACGCTGACCAGGCCACCTCAGTAGCATTTGCTCACGTGTACCCAGGTATCCCAGTGCCTTCGTGTGTGCATGTGTGAGCGTGCAAAAATGTAGATAAAATGCGTGTGAATGGGAATGATGAAACAACTTTGAGTATCCCACTCAGTTTAAGAAATAGAACCTTTTACTAAAACCTTAGAAATCCTCTGTGTGTCTGCTCCAATTGCATCTTTTCTCTCCAGAGGTTAACCACTATCCTGAAGTTCCTTTTCATCATTTCCTTGCTTTTCTTTATAGTTTTACCATCTGGATGTATGTGTTTGCAGATTATATATATAATATATATAATATATTAGTTTATATATATATTTATATATAATATTAGTTTTATTTATATTAGTTTATATTCTATATACTTTATATATATTATAATATGTATTAATTTTGTTTACCTTTTTGGTCCTTGTAAAATGAAGCATGTAGCAGGCTTTCTGGGGTGTTTTGCTCCGTGTATTTTTGCAATTCATTCAGGGGTGCATGTGGCTGATGTTCTTTGTTCACTTTCTCTGTCGTATTCTATTGCACCCATTCCAGTGATGGCCATCTGGGCTGTCTCTGGTTTCTGCTACTGTAAATAGATAGGATTGGAGTGGGCATTCTTGTCCTGGTCTCCTGGTGCATAGATACGGTAGTTGCACTAGAGCCCAGGTCATCAAATAGGGTGGGGTGGCATGGGAAGGGAAAAACAGGTGTGGAGGAGACAGGGAGACACCTTTGATTGTCACACCTGCCAAGTGGGGAGCTGCTGTACTAACCAGTAGAGGCCCACGGTGCCGCTAAGGAGCCTCCCCACCTCCTCCCACACACTAAGGAATTGCTCAGCTCCAGGTGCCGGTGCTGAGGCTGAGAAGACCTAAATACCTGGGGCGGATTGCTGGGTGGGCTTGGGTGTGTCCACCTTTGGGAGATACTAATGCGTTGTTTACACTCCTTTCAGCAGTATGGGGCTTCTAATACTACTCACTGACCTCTGCAGTACTTGATAATGTCTGTCTTTAAGATGTTTGCCAATCTGGAATGCAAGCTGGTGCAGCCACTCCGGAAAACAGTATGGGTGTTCCTCAAAACGTGAAAACTAGAGCTACCCTATGCCCCAGCAACTGCACTACTACGTATTTATCGGAAGGATACAAACTGAGTGATTCAAAGGGGCATCTGCACCCCAGTGTTTATAGCATCCATGTCCACAATAGCCAAACTATGGAAAGAGCCCAGATGTCCATCGACAGATGAATGGATAAAGAAGAGGTGCTGTTACTGGGTATTTACCCCAAAGATAGANAAGAAAGGGGGGTAATCAGAAGGGGGAATGAAACATGAGAGACTATGGACTATGAGAAACAAACTGAAGACTTCAGAGGGGAGGGGGGTGGGGGAATGGGATAGACTGGTATGGGTAGTAAGGAGGGCACGTATTGCATGGTGCACTGGGTGTTATACGCAACTAATGAAGCATTGAACTTTGCATCGGAATCCGGGGATGTACTGTATGGTGACTAACATAATATAATTTAAAAAAAAAAAAAAAGAAGAGGTGCCTGTATATATGTAGGTATATTACTCAACCATCAAAAAGAATGAAATCTTACCATTTACAATGATGTGGATGGAGCTAGAGGGTATTATCCTAGGTGAAGTCGTCAGAGGAAGGCAAATATTTTTTAAGATTTCACTCGTATGTGGAATTTAAGAAATAGAACAGGATCACAGGGGAAGGGAGGGGAAAATAAAATAAGACAAAAATCAGAGAGGGAGACAAACCAGGAGAGACTCTTGAGTCTAGGAAACAAACTGAGGGTTGCTGGAGGGGAGGTGGGTGGGGGTGTGGGGGTAACTGAATGAAGGACATTAAGGAGGGCATGTGATGTAATCAGCAACAGACGAATCACTAAACTCTACCTCTGAAACTAAGAAAAAAATATGCCAATCTAGTATATGTGAAGTGACATCTCAATCGTGGTTACAATTTTTATTTCCTAAATAGCAATGAGATTGACTATCTTTTCATGTTTGTGTGCTGTTTGTATTTCCTTTGAGAGGTGCCTCCTGGTATCCTTTTGCCCATTTCCCTGCTGTGTTAATTGTGTTTTTCTTAATTGTTCCTGTGATTTCTTTATATGTCTTAAATTCTTTATATCTCCTAGATACTAATCCCTTGTATTTGTTACAGGTAACTTTTTATATATATTATGAGTTTCTCCTGATGAACCAAAAAATCCTTAGTTTAAACATGGTGTCATTTATCCATCATTTTCTTTATGGTTAATACCTTCTGCAGACAGAGGTGGTTCCTGCTGGTTCCCCAGGTGGACGTGACTCCCGTTAGGAGCACATTCCAAGCAGGGCTGGAGCCAGGTCACAGCTCTCTGTCAAGGTCCACAGCTGGGTCTGAGGTGAGCAGGTCTGCCACTGGGGTCTTAGGTGTGTCTCCTCCTGGCTTCCTGGGCTTCCCCTAGACTGACAGAGAGAGGCTGACACCAAGTCTCAGGGCTCCCTAAGGGTCCATAGCCGACACTGACGTTGGCAGGGCTAATACCAGAGGCATGGGTGGGGATTGCTGGGTTTCCGGGTGAGCAGGACTAAGGGCAGGGCTAGAGCTGCCTTGGGGGTCCATAGTCTGGTCCCAGGCTGGCAGTCCTGTTACTAGGCTGTGTGCAGTGTGGCTCTTCCTGAGCTTCTTTGCACGTGGCACTGTTTGCAGTAGGGCCAAGTGGGCCTGGAGCTGCGTCCCTAGAGAGTTGGGGCTACTTTGGGTTGTAGGCCAGATCGCGTTTGGTGAGCTTGCCAGCAGAGTGCTGGCCTGTCTTTTCAGAGAAGCGTTCCTTAGTCTTGGGGTTCACCCAGGTTTTGAAGCCTCCTACCTGGATCCCAAAGCTCCTACAAAAGTTCTTTTTCCATGGTTGGCCACCAAAATCACTGTGTAGGGAGCCACAAACGGGGACCTTCTGTTCTGCTGTCTTGTTCACATCACTGCTATTTATTTAGGATTGACTCAGCAAGTCAGTTCTGCTGTTCAAGTCTCAGTAATTTTGTCTGCTTGATCATTAATCACTGAAAGAGGTGTATTGAAACCTGTCACTTTTTTGGGGGGAAGGGAGGGAGGGAGGGAAGGAAAAGGAGGAAGGAAGAAGAGAAAAGAAAAAGAAAGAAATCATTGCCAGATTCAATACTGTGAATCTTTTCCCTATGTTTTCTTTGAAGAATTTTATATGTTTAAGTCTTTGATACATTTTGAGTTAATCTTTGTATATGATGTAAGGTGAGAGCCCACCTTTCTTCCTTTGCACGTACATACCCAGTTTTTTCAACACCATTTGCTAAAGAGACTGTCCTTTCCCTATTGAGTAGTTTTTACATCCTTTTTGAAGATTACCTGACCATATACACGAGGGTTTATTTCTGGCTCTGTTATAATTCACTGGTCTCTATATCTGTCTTTATACCACTGTTTCGACTTCTTTACCTTTGTAATATGTATTGAAATGCTTTGTTCTTCCTTTCCAAAATTATTTTGGCTATTTGGGGTACTTTGATACCAAATGATTTTAGAATGGGTTTTTCTATTTCTGGAAAAAATAGTCCTGTTGGGATTTTGATAGAGATTGCATTGAATCCATAGATTACTTTGGGTAGTATTGAGCTTTTAGCAATATTAAGTCTACCAATCCATGAACGCAAGGTATCTTTCTATTTTTGTGTGTGTGTTTTTTAAAAAATTACTTAATGTTTTGTCATTTTTAATGTACAGTTCTTTCACATCTTTGGTTAGGATTCTTCCTAAATATTTATTCTTTTCAATGCTGTGGTAAATGGACTTGTGTTCCTAATTTCCACTTCAAATTGTTCATTGTTAATGTATAGAAATGCAACTGATTCTTGGTGTCTTGATTTTGATTTCTGCAACTTTGTTGAACTTGTTTTTTTTTTTTTAATCTTTAGGATTTCTACATATAAGATCATGTTATCTGCAAACAGATAATTCTACTTCCTTCTTTCCAGTCTGGATGCCTTTTATTTCTTTCTTGCCTAATGGCTCTGGCTAAGACTTACAGTACTATGTTTATAGAAAGGCCAGAGGAAGCAATTTTATCTTGATACTGTTTTTAGAGGAAAAGCTTTTGGTCTTTCACTATTTTGTGTGTTAGCTGTGATTTTTTTTTTCCATATTTGGTCTTTGTTATGTTGAGTTGGTTTCCTTTTATTCCTACTTTATTAAGAGTTTTTATAATAAAAGAGTGTTGAATCTTGTTAAATGTTTTTTTCTGCATTATTTTATGTGAACATATGGCTTTTACCTTTCATTCTGTTGACACGGTATATTACACTGGTTGATTTTTTTCCTCATGTTGAACTATTCTTGCATTCCAGCAATAAATCCCACTTTGTTGTGGTATATAACCCTTTCAATGTACTATTGAATTTACTTTGCTGATAATATTTTCTTGAGGATCAATATTCATCAAGGGTATGGGTCTTTAGTTTTCTTCTAGTATCTTTGTCTGGCTCCAGTATCAGGATAATGCTGGCTCAGTTATTGTATTTTTCAGCTCCAGAATTTATTTGCTTCTTTTTTATGGTTTCTATCTTTTTGTCAGTATTCTCATTTTGTTCATGCATTTCCTGATATTGTGTCTCTCTGTGTTCTCTTTTAGTTCATTGAACATCTTTAACAAATTATTTTGAATTCTTCAAGAAATTCCGCAGTCTGCCTTTCCTTAGGATCCATTTCTGGAGTTTTATTTTGTTTCTATCATTGGACCATGTTTCCCAGTTTCTCTGTATGCTCATGATCTGTTGAGATTTGGCCATTCAAAAACAAAACAAAACAAAAAACATCCCCCTCTCTCAGTCTTTATGGACTGGCTTTGTCCAGGGGAATACATCAGCAGTCAGCCCACCTAGAAGTTTGGAACCTCACCAGCATTTTCTGGTGATGCATTCTCTGGACTTGAGTGTGTACTTTTAATTGTCTCTATATCCATGAGCAGCTTGTCCCTAATTTCTTCTCAGAATTGTATAATCTTTCTCTCTCCCTGGCATCTTCGTGTAAAACTGAAGAATTTCGAGAGCTCTGGTATACTGTGACACCTGCCTACATTTTCAGTAACCTCCAGACTGCTGTCATTCCCATCAGTGCTCCAAGTCTGACGAGGCAGAAATCTGTCCCTGAGACGGCCCCCCGACAAGCCAGAATGTTGGACTCATAGTCTACTCTGATTTCCATCCCAAGGGAGGAGTCGCTGTATTTACCCTAGTTGTGCCTGATCTGACAAGGGAGAGATCCATCTGTGCACAAACTGCCATGAACTTTTGTACTCTTTTATTTATTTATTTATTTTAAAAAATTTTATTTATTTATTCGATAGAGATAGAGACAGCCAGTGAGAGAGGGAACACAAGCAGGAGGAGTGGGAGAGGAAGAAGCAGGCTCATAGCGGAGGAGCCTGATGTGGGGCTCGATCCCATAATGCTGGGATCACGCCCTGAGCTGAAGGCAGACGCTTAACCGCTGTGCCACCCAGGTGCCCCTTTTCTACCCTTTTAAATAGAATACCATCCTATTTTTCTGTTGGCCTGGGTCCTACACCATCAAGTGGTCTCTAGAGTTCTCACAAAGGTATTCAGGTTCATATATTGTTAACTTGCATTTTCATGGGGATTGAGGCCTGGAGCTCCACCATCTGCTGACATCACCTCCTCTGTATTTGTCTTTTGAACTGTCCTTACATTCCATTCTTTCCTTGTCTTGTCCTTATCAGGCTTTGGTATTGGGGTAATGTTCATCTTATGAGTTTGGGGTGTTCCTTCTCTTTGTTTTTTTGTTTTTTTGTTTTTGGATGAATTTGAGAAGAACTGGCATTAATTATTCTTTAAATGTTTCATAAAATTCACCAGTTGAGTGCATTTGGTGTTGGGTTTTTGCTTTTTGTTTTTGTTTTATTGTTTGCTTTTTTTTTTTTGGTTGGGAGAGTTTGTGTTACTGATTCTGTCTTTCTACTAGTAATTGGACTGTTCAAATTTTCTGTTTCTCCTGATTCAGTCTTGGTAGATTGTGTATTTCTGAGCATTTATCAACTTTTTCTAGGTTGTCCAGTTTGTTGGCATACAATCAATAATCATTCATAGTAGCCCCTATGATCCTTTGTTTCTGTGGTATCAGTTACAGTTTCTCCTCTTTCATTTATAATTTTGTTGATTTGGGTTCTCTTTATTTCTTGGATACTGTGGCTAGAAATTTGTCAGTTTCGTTCATCTTTTCAAAAAACTAATTCTTAGTTTTGTTAATCTCACCTATTATTTTTCTGTTCTCTATTTTACTTATTTTGCTCCGCTTTCTTTTCTGCTGCTAACTTTGGGCTTAGGTTATTCTTTTAAAAAATTTTTAATTTAATTTTAAATTCCAGTATAGTTAATATACAGTGGTATATTAGTTTCAGGTGTACAATATAGTGATTCAGCAATTCCATACATTACCCTGTGCTCATCATAAGTGCACTCCTTAATCCCCATCCCCTATTTTACCCATCTCTCCACCCACTTCCCTTTTAGTAGCCATCAGTTTGTTCACTAGAGTTAAGAGTCATTTCTTGGTTTCTCTCTCTTTTTCTTCCGTTGCTCATTTTTTGTTTCTTAAATTACACATATGAATGAAATCATGTGGTCTTTGTCTTTCTCTGACTCACTTGTTTCACTTAGCATAATACTCTAGCTCCATCCATGTTGTTGCAAATGACAAAATTTCATTCTTTTTTTATGGCTGAATAATATTCCATTGGATATATATACCACTTCTTCTTTATCCATTCATCTATTCTTTTTATAGTACCTTGAGGTATAAAGTTAAGTTTTTTATTTGGGATCATTCTGTTTTCTTTATGTATGTGTTTATAATACTAAGCTTCTCTCCTGGAAATCTTCTGCTGCAACCTAAATGTTTTGGTATGTTGTGTTTCCTTTTTCATTTGTTTTAAGATACTATTTATTTACTTATTTATTTGCGAAAGAGAGCACACGAGTGGGTGGAGGGGAAGGGAGAGAGAATCTTAAGCAGGGTCCACACTCAGTGCAGAGCCTGACGTGGGGCTCAATCTCATGATCCTGAGATCATGACCTGAGCCAAAATCAGGAGTCTGAATGCCACCCATGTGCACCTTAAGATACTTTTCAATTTCCCCTTTAATTTTTCTTTGATCCGTTGGTTGTTAAGAGAATGTTGTTTCATAGTTCTTTATACATCTAGGACTTCACTGTCTAATATGGTGCCCACTGGCCAAGCACATGTCACTATTTTCATTAAAATTAATTGAAATTACATAAAATTAAAAATTCACTTTCTCAGTCACACTAGCCATATATATCAGATGTTTAATAACCACATGTGGCTCATGGCTGCCATACTGGGCAGCATTGATAGAAAATATTTCCATTATTACAATAGGTTTGTTGGTAGTCTTGATACAGAATAATAGTTGTCAACCGGTGCAGTTTTGTCCCCCATGGGACACATGGCAATGTCTAGAAACATTTTTGATTTCCACCGTTAGGGGATCGTGTTCTAATGGTATCTGGTGGGTAGAGGTCTGAAAAGCTATTAAACATCCCATAATACACAGGACAGCCCCCTACAGCAAAGACTCATCCAGCCCACATGCCAACAGCTCTGATGGTGAAAAACTTTGCCCTACAATATATTTTGGTGTGAGGTAGAGAGCTCATTGTTTTTCCCTCTGATTAGCCAGTTGACTAGACACCATCTCCTGTGTGTACTCAATCCATCCCACTCTGGTTGCTCGTGAACCTTAAGCTAGAGATGTTTTTTCCCTTAAATGGTGGAGAAGGTCCTATTGCCTTGCTAATTAAGATAGGATTTTAAAAAATCATCTTCTGTTGTCTTACAGATTCTTTGACAGCACATACAGACAACTCTGTGTTCCCAGTTCATCATGGCTTCACCTTCAAGGTAAATGTGTTTGATGAAAGGTTTTATGCAAGTACTTACTCCTCTCTTTTTGAAAGGCCAAGCCCTTGACACTTTTAGCCCTAGCGGGAGGGGCAGAGGGAGAGGGAGAACACACTCCAGGCTGAGCACAGAGCCCAATGTAGGGCTCGATCTCACGACCCTGAGATCAGGACCAAGCTAAAACCAACAGTTGGTCGCTTAACTGACTGCGCCACTCAGGCACCCCTTCCTCATCTTTTAATGCACAAGATGGTTGCTGTTGGGCTGCCTTAGTCCCTGAAAGCTTTGCCACAATGAGTCTTTGTTTGTTTCAAGTTTTTATTTAACTTCTAGTTAACATACACTGTAATATTGGTTCAGGACTAGAATTTAGTGATTCATCACTTACCTATAACACCCAGTGCTCATCACAACAAGTACCCTCCTTAATACCCATTACCTATATAGGGGTGCCTGGGTTGCACAGCGGTTAAGTGTCTGCCTTCAGCTCAGGGTGTGATCCGGCGTTATGGGATCGAGCCCCACATCAGGCTCCTCCACTATGAGCCTGCTTCTTCCTCTCCCACTCCCTGCTTGTGTTCCCTCTCTCGCTGGCTGTCTCTGTCTCTGTCGAATAGATAAGTGAAATCTTAAAAAAAAAAAAAAAACAAAACCCCATTACCCATATAGACTGTCCCTGGGCCACCTCCCCTCCAGCAAGCCTGTTTGTTCTCTATAATAATCTCCTGTGGTATACCTCCCCCTCATTTTTTTTTAGTTCCTTCCCTTGTAGTCATCTGTTGTTTTTTTCCTTAAATGCCATATATGAGTGAAATCATATGGTATTTCTCTTTGACTGACTGACTTGGTTTAGCATACATAATACTGTCTAGTTCCATCCACATCACTGCAAATGAGAAGCTATCATTCGTTTTGAAGGCTGAGTAATATTCCATTGCACACTACATCTTTATCCATTCATCAGTCCATGGACATCTGGACTCTTTTCATAGTTTTGCTATTGTTGATAGTGCTGCTATAAACATTGGAGTGCATGTGCCCCTTCAAATCAGTATTTTTGTATCCTTTGGGTAAATACCTAGTAGTCCAATTGCTGGATTATAGGGTAGTTCAATTTTTCACTTTTGAGGAACCTCCATACTGTTTTCCAGAGAGGCTGTACCAATTTGCATTCCCACCAGCAGTGCAAGAGGGTTCCCCTTTCTCTGCCTCCTCGCCAACATCTGTTGTTCCTGGTGTTGTTATTTTTAGCCATTATGACAGATACAAGGTAGAATCTCATGATTTTGATTTGCATTTCCTTGATGATGAATGCTGTTGAGCATCTTTTCATGTGTCTGTCAGCCATCTGGATGCCTTCTTTGGAAGAACGTCTATTCATGTCTTCTGCCCATTTCTTAACTGGATTATTTGGTTTTAGGGTATTGAGTTTGATAAGTTCATTATAGATTTTGGATACTAACCCTTTATCAGATATGTCATTTTTTTTTAAAGATTTTATTTATTTATTCGACAGAGATAGAGACAGCCAGCGAGAGAGGGAACACAAGCAGGGGGAATGGGAGAGGAAGAAGCAGGCCCCCAGCAGAGGAGCCTGATGTGGGGCTCGATCCCACAACGCCGGGATCACGCCCTGAGCCGAAGGCAGACTCCCAACCACTGTGCCACCCAGGCGCCCCAGATATGTCATTTGTTGATATCTTCTCCCATTCGTAGGTTGCCTTTTAGTTGGTTGATTGTTTCCTTCACTGTGCAAAAGCTTTTGATCTTGATGAAGTCCCAATAGTTTATTTTTGCTTTTCTTTCTCTTGTCCCTGGCAACGTATCTAGTAAGAAATTGATAAGGCAACTTCAAAGAGATTGGTGCCCATGTTTTCCTCTAAGATTTTGATGGATTCCTGTCTCACATTTTGGTCTTTTATCCATTTTGAGTCTATTTTTGTATATGGTGTAAGAAGGTGGTCCAGTTTCATTCTTCCACATGTGGCTGTCCAGCTTTCCCAGCACCGTTTGTTGAAGAGACTGTCCTTTTTCCATTGGATATTCTTTCCTGCTTTGTCAAAGATTAGTTGACCATATAGGGCTGCGTCCATTTCTGGGTCTCTATTCTGTTCCAAAGATCAATGTGTCTGTTTTTGTGCTGATACCATGCTGTCTTGATGATTACCCCTTTGTAATATAGTTTAAAGTCCAGGATTTTGATGCCTCCAGCTTTGGTTTTGTTTTTCAAGATTCCTTTGGCTATTCGGGGTCATAGGTTCCGTACAAATCTTCTTGTTGTTTGTTCTAGCTCTGTGAAAAATACCTCTAGTATTTTGCTAGGGATTGCATTAAATGTATAGTTTGCTCTGGGTAATGTAGACATTTTCACATTTATTCTTCCAATCCGTGAGCATAGAATGTTTTCCCATTTCTTTGTGTCTTCCTCAATTTCCTTTTTTTTTTTTTTTAAAGATTTTATTTATTTATTCAACAGAGATAGAGACAGCCAGCGAGAGAGGGAACACAAGCAGGGGGAGTGGGAGAGGAAAAAGCAGGCTCATAGTGGAGGAGCCTGATATGGGGCTCAATCCCATAACGCTGGGATCATGCCCTGAGTCGAAGGCAGATGCCCAACCACCATGCCACTCAGGCGCCCCCTTCCTCAATTTCTTTCATAAGTGTTCTAAAGTTTTCAGAGTACAGATCTTTTACCTCTTCGGTTAGGTTTATTCCTAGGTATCTGATTGTTTTGGTGTAATTGTAAATGGGATCAATTCTTTTTCTCTTTCTGCTGCTTCATTATTGGTGTATAGAAATGCAAGAGATTTCTACATTGAATTTGTATCTTGCAACTTTACTGAATTTGTGTATCACTTCTAGCAATTTTTTGCTGGAGTCTTATGGGTGTTGTTTGCAAAGAGTGAAAGTTTGACTTCTTTGTGGATTTGAGTGCCTGTTGTTGTTATTGTTGTCTGCTGAGGCTAGGACCTCCGGTACTATTTTAAATAACAGTGGTGAGAGTGGACATCCCTGTTTTGTTCCTGACCCTGGAGGAAAAGCTCTGTTTGTTCCCATTGAGGATGATATCAGCTGTGAGTCTTTCATACACGGCCTTTATGATGTTGAGGTATGTTCCCTCTATCCCGACTTTGTGGAGGATTTTCATCAAGCATGGATGATGTACTCTCTCAAATATTTTTTCTGCATCTATTGAGAGGATCATATGGTTCTTACCTTTCTTTCATTAATGTGGTGTATCATGTTAATTGATTTGCAGATGTCAAACAATCCTTGTAGCCCAGGAATAAATCTCACTTGATTATGCTGAATGATTCTTTTAGTGTAGTGTTGGATTCAGTTTGCTAGTATGTTGTTGAGAATTTTTGCATCTATGTTCATCAGGGATATTGTCCTCATTGGGCTTTTTCTCTGGTTTTGGAATCAAGGTAATCTTGGCCTGATAGAATGAGTTTGGAAGGTTTTCTTCCATTTTTATTTTTTGGAGCAATTTGAGAAGAATGGGTATTAACTCTTCCTTAAATGTTTGGTAGAATTTCCCTGAGAATCCATCTGGCCCTGACTTTCATTTGTTGGGAGAGTTTTGATTACTAATTTATTTGCTGGTTATGGGTCTGTTCACATTTTCTATTTCTTCCTGATTCACTTTTGGTAGTTTATATGTTTCTAGGAATTTATCCATTTCTTCCAGATTGCCCAGTTTGTTGGCTTATTAGTTTTCATAATGTTCTCATAATTGTACTTCTGTGGTATTGGTTGTGATCTCTCCTCTTGCATTTGTGATTTTATTTATTTGGGTCCTTTCTCTCTCTCTCTCTCTCTTTTTGGTAAGTCTGGCTAGGGGTTTATCAATCTTACTAATTCTTAATTCTTTCAAAGAACGAGCTCCTAGTTTCACTTATCTGTTCTACTGGGTTTTTCTTTTTTTATATCATTTATTTTTGCCCTCATCTTTATTATTTCACTTCTTCTGCTTCCTTTTCGTTTTCTAGCTCCTTTAGGTGTAAGGTTAGGTTGTATATTTGAGACTTTTCTTGCTTCTTGAGGTAAGGCTGTGTGCAGTATAGTTCCCTCTTAGGACTGCTTATGCTGCATGCCAAAAATTTTGGACTGTCCTATTTTCATTTTCATTTGCTTCCATGTATTTTTTTTATTCCTTCTTTAATTTTCTAATTAACCCATTCATTCTTTAGTATGGTGTTCTTTAACCTCCATGTTTATGTGGTTTTTCCATACTTTTTCTTGTGGTTGACTTCAAGTTTCATAGCGTTGTGGTGAGAAAATATGCATGATATGATATCAGTCTTTTTATATTTCTTGAGGCCTTATTTGTGACCCAGTGTCTGGTCTCTTCTGGAGATGTTCTATGTGCACTCAAAAAGAATGTATATTCTGGTGCTTTCGAATGAAATGTTCTGAATATATCTGTTAAGTCCATCTGGTCCAGTTTATTATTTAAAGCCATTGTTTCCTTGTTGATTTTCTGCTTAGATGATCTATTGCTGTAAGTGGGGTGTTAAAGTCCCCTAATATTACTATATTATTATTGATGACTTTAATTAAGTTTGTTATTAATTGGTTTTTATATTTGGCTACTCCAATTTTGGGGGCATAAATATATACAATTGTTAGATGTTCTTGTTGGATAGACCCGTTTATTATATCACAGTGTCTTTCTTCATCTCTTGTTGCAGTCTTTAGTTTAAAATCTAGTTTGTCTGGGGGCGCCTGGGTGGCACAGCGGTTAAGCATCTGCCTTCGGCTCGGGGCGTGATCCCAGCATTGTGGGATCGAGCCCCATGTCAGGCTCTTCTGCTGTGAGCCTGCTTCTTCCTCTCCCACTCCCCCTGCTTGTGTTCCCTCTCTCGCTGGCTGTCTCTATCTCTGTCGAATAAATAAAAAAAAAAAATCTTTAAAATCTAGTTTGTCTGATATAAGTATGGCTACTCTGTTTTTTTTCTTTTTTTTTTTTTTTTTTTGATCTCCCTCCCCTCACTTTCAATCTACAAGTATCTTTAGGTCTAAAATGAGTTTCTTGTAGGCCGCATAGAGGTGGATCTTGTTTTTTTTTATCCATTCTGGTACCCTGTGTCTATTGATGGGAGCATTTAGTTTGTTTACATTCAGAGTGAGTATTGATAGATATGAATTTAGTGCCATTGTGTTACTCGTAAAGTGACTGTTCCTGTAGATTTTCTCTGTTCCTATCCTGTCTTTGTTGCCTGTGGTCTTTCTTTCCCTCTCAGAGTGCCCCCTTTTTATTTCTTGCAGGGTTGATTTAGTGGTCATGAACTCCTTTAGTTTTTGTTTGTCTGAGAAAGTCTTTATCTCTCCTAATATTCTGAATGATGATAGCCTTGCTGGATAAAGTATTTTTGGCTGCATATTTTTCCCATTCAGCACGTTGAATATATCATACATCTCTCTTCTGGCCTGTTAAGTTTCTGTGGATAGATCTGCTGCTAATCTTATTTGTGTTTCCTTGTAATTTAGGGACTTGTTTCCCTTGCTGCTCTCAGGATGTTTTCCTTATCTCTATATTTTGCAAATTTTAGTACAATATACCTGGGTGTTGCCTTGCTTTTGTTGATTTTGGTCTGAGTTCTCTGTGCGTTTTGGATTTGGATGTTTGTTTTCTTCACCACACGAGGGAGGTTTTTCAGCTATAATTTCCTCAAGTAAACCTCTTGCCCTGTTTCTCTCTCTTCTTCTGGGACTCCTATGATATGAATGTTGTTATGCTTTATGATGTCACTTTATGAGTTCCGTAAGTCTACATTCGTGATCTAATATTTTTTTTCCTCTTCTTTTCAACTTCATTATTTTCCATAATTTTATTTTTTATATCACTTATTCATTCTTCTGATTCTTCCATCCTTGTGGTCATTATATACAATCAGTTTTGCACCTTGGTTATAGCATTTTTTATTTCAGACTGACTAGTTTTTAGGACTTATCTCTGTGGTACAGGATTCTCTGGTATCTTCTATACTTTTCTCAAGCTCAGCTAGTATCCTTATGATTATTGTTTTAAAATCTGGGTCAGGTATATTACTTAGATCTGTTTTGAGTAGATCCCTGGCTGTGACCTTTTCTTGTTCTTTCTTTTGGGATGAATTCTTCCCTCTTGGTATTTTCCCTAAGTCTCTGTCTTCTGTGTGTTAGCCTTTTTGTTTCCTCCTCATGGGAGTAATGACTGTATTAAGAGGTCAGGGAAAAAGAAAAGAAGAAGAGGTCATATACTGACCAGGGCCTGGCACTTCAGGAAGTATTTCTGGTGTGTGCACTCTGCTGCAGTGTTTTGGCTGCTTTTTACCTCAGGTCAGTCCTCTGCAGTGTTTCATCCTACCTTCAGCGAGGAGTGTTTGACTCTTGACCAGTTCCAGTGTGTGGTGAGTCTTAACTAGGTGTGCTGTGGTCTCCTTGTTAAAAAGGCTAAATCCAGGGGCGCCTGGGTGGCTCAGTCAGTTAAGCATCTACCTTCGGCTCAGGTCATGATCTCAGGGTTCTGGGATCAAGCCCCATGTCAGGCTCCCCATTCAGCGGGGCGTCTGCTTCTCCCTCTGTCCCTCCCCCTGCTTGTGCTCCCCCCACCCAAATAAATAAATAAAATCTTTAAAAAACAAAAAAAGGCTGGAACCAGTGTCCACTAGAGCTGGTTTTGTATCACGCTATGGTTGGTAGACTTGGTTGTGGGGGGTCTGTGCTGGTTTTCTGGGGGAGAGGCCCAGCTGCTGCTGCTCTTTCTCTGTCACACTTGCCCTAGTGAAGAAGCACCTGCAGAGCTTATGAGGGTGGGGCTTGGCGTAAGTGTCTCAAGCCTACACTGTGTGTGCTGTACTGCTCACTGAAGTCCGTCAGTGCTGACTGGGGTGGGGGTGGGGGCAGATAAAAATGCGTCACCCCACCCTCTGTTCCCTGGAAGCCCTCACAGAAGAGAGAAACAATCTCCCCTCATTTTGTCCCCGGCTTCCCTCAGACCCTACCTTCACCCTGTCTGTGTCTGAGCTGTTAGCCCATCCAGTGGCGCAGTGCTCCTGTTTCATCTCATGCATGCTGGCTGGGTTTCAAAACTCCAAATTTTAGGGATCTAGTGCAGCATGGGCCCGCACTAATCCTCTGGGGGAGTGTCCAGCCAACTGTGGCTGGTGCCACTTTGTCCCTGAAGGGCAGTCACCTGAATATGCAGGGGCTTGGGTTCATGGTAAAGCACAGCGGAAAAGCCTATGTCCAGGTTAGCTGTACTCAGCAGCTGCCTCTGCTCCTGTGACAACGGGCAGCTCAGTGTGTGTGATGGCTGTTTTGTCGCTGGAGAGGCAGTGCCACCTCTCCCAAATGCACTCCAAAAAGAGCATCTGTCTCTCCCGGGGGACCCAAGGGATCCTCAGACCACGCCATCTGCTCCCGGGCTTCTGTCCTCCTCCACAGGGGCACCTCTCTGCTGGCCGGGCTCCATCCTAGCGATGGCATGGGCTTCTAAAACTTCAGAATTTGAGCTCCACTGCTTCTAAAAACGTGCTATAATCAGCCCCTCTTGTTTTCTTCCCTCAGTGGTTTTGGGGAAGTGTTTTTCTTGTGCAGTGCCCTCCGCATGTACTCTCACGTGCTCTCGTTCACTCCTCTCTCCCTGATCAGGGTTTCCTCCCCACCACCCACGATTCTTTCCTCTCCCGAATCCTGTCTCCACACCTCCTACCTTCCACAGTGTAGCGTCTTTTCTCCCTCCAGTTGTTCTCTTTGTTGTTTCAGTTCTCAGGTTGATTTCTTGGGTGTTCAGAATGATTTGATATTTATGTAGCTGTGTTCGAGGGATGAGGAAAGCACAGGATCCCCCTGCTACTCCTTCATCTTAACTCCTCCTCCCCTTCTCCAGGAGTCTGAACAGCCATGTGCAGAGGGTGTTTGGAGGCAGGGGTGCAAACAGCAGCTTAGGTGGTGAGACTGGTGGAAGCCCTGGCTGTGGCGGCCTGCATCTGCTGCTACAAACCAGGAGAGGCTGGGGGGCTTGTGAAGATGGCTACTGTCCCCCGAGAACTGCTCAGTCTGAGGTCCGTGGGAAGAGCTTCAGGTTTTCTCTCCTTGATGCTGGGCTCCCTTCCTGGCCCACAGAGCATGAGAAATACCCTACTTCCTCTGAGGTCAGACCTCCTGTGCCGTAGCTTCTAGCACAGAGGCTGATGGAGTCAGTGTCCAGGACGTGAGGTTGGAGTGAGTCTCTAATGCGTCTGAACTCCAAAGTCCAGGGGCAGGTCTGCAGAGAAATCACCTCTGTCGTAAAGCCTGTGTCCTCCCTCTGGTTTGAAATTCTTCTCATGAGGAGGTTGGGCTGGAGTGGCACCGGGCAGCAGACCCTGCTCCATCCCACATCCCACTCTAGAGGGACACAACTGAGTGTCATCATGAGGCCTCTAGAGCCCTGGGGGCCCTGGTCCTGGTGGCCTGGGCTCTGCTCTCCTCCTATTACCTCTGAAGCCTCCTTTCTGTTTACAGATAGCAAGTCCCTTTGGGCTCAGGGCCTTGTACCTGCAGTTCTTTCTCTGTGCCTGGGATGCCCTGTCCCTAGTTGTCTGCAAGCCTCACTCTCTTTTTCAGGCCACCCACGTTGTGAGCCTTCACTCATTCATCATCCATCTAAAATAGCAACTCCAGTCCTACTCTTTTCGCTATATTCTCTGTCCCTTATCCAGGATGGCCCCTTTCACAACCTGATGCCATCCTGCATAGCTCCTTGTTTGTTGAACATCCTCTTCCTCCTCCCGTTAGAACAATTCCTGTGCAGGTCGGGAGTGGAGTGTGCCCACTGCCAGTCCCTGGGAAGTGCCTCCTCACGGTTGGTGCTCATGAAATAGAAGTGTCTCTTGTCATCCAGTTCATGCCCACCTGTGCAGGGAGAGTTAGGCTAGCAGGAGTTTCCATGTTTGCTGAGTCTGTTGGGCTTCTGAGTTGCAGCTAGGGTATAGTAAGATGTCTGATATTGAGGGAACCATCTGAAAATCTGTCTGAATCTGTTCAGGTCCTGAATAGGGGTAGTGAGAGTTCAAGTAGGGAGAGTTCGAGAACTTGGGAAAGAGGAAACTTACAATTGCTAAATTAATAAGGGCAGGGGAAGACCCAGGGAAGACTGAGGGGTGAAAGTAGAGCTGCTGGGGCCACTGAATCAGAGGACATGAGTGGATGTCACGTCAGCAGCCCAGGCTCCCTGGTGGTGGTTAGTCTTACCTGGGGATGACAGTGGCATGTGGACTTACGACTAGAGGCAGTCCTCTATTCAAAACACTTTAAGAGGGAAAGAAGAATGGAATGTCTCTTTAGAATGCCCCCCCCCCTTAAAATACTTCTGCACTTGAAAGAATAATCTGTGCTGGTCTGAAAAAGTCCCTTAGCTGGCCCTGGGCCTGCTGGTGCTGGGTCTGAGATGCTGTTCAAGCTCAGGTGCTCTGCAGGGGGCATGCCCTCTGCTCAGGCAGCCCTCTCACAGGGTTTTCTGCAGACACACCGTCTCCTGTGCAGCCTGTCCACATCTTGTTTCCTGTCGTTGCAGCAGCTCCACTGTTGGGAGAGGTGCCGGTTCAAAGCCAAAGTCACCGAAGCTGCTGGAGGTTCTGAATGCACTGGAGGAGGAGGAGTCCAGCCACAGCAGGGAGGAGATCTTCATTGCGCCACCCGACAATGCCTCAGGGGACTTCACTGATGAGGACTCGGGTGACGAAGATGGCCCGCGAGGCTCCCACCTGCCGGGCAGTGTCCTGCATGCCTCTGTTGTGCCTGAGGACTCCGACACCGAGGAGGAGGAGGACGGCCTGCAGCGGCAGCTGGCCGTGAAGAGGCAGAAGGCAGCAGTGGAACCTCAGCGCGTTTGGACCAAAAGGGACATCCGACCCGACTTTGGCCCTTGGACTGCATCGGACCCTCACATGGAGGACCTCAAAAGCCAGGAACTGAGTCCTGTAGGCCTCTTCGAGTTGTTTTTTGATGAAGGAACAATTAATTTCATTGTCAGTGAGACCAATCGTTATGCCTGGCAGAAAAATGTCAACCTGGGGCTCACAGCCCAGGAATTAAAGTGTGTTTTGGGCATTTTGATTTTAAGTGGGTATATATCCTATCCAAGGAGAAGAATGTTTTGGGAAACATCCCCTGATTCACATCATCATCTTGTGGCTGATGCGATTAGAAGGGACAGGTTCGAACTGATCTTCTCCTACCTGCACTTTGCAGATAACACTGAGCTGGATGAAAGCGATCGGTTTGCCAAAGTCAGGCCTCTCATTGTGCGGATGAATTGCAATTTCCAGAAGCACGCGCCCTTGGAGGAGTTCTACAGCTTTGGTGAGTCCATGTGTGAGTACTTTGGGCACCGGGGATCCAAGCAGCTATCTGCAGGGAAGCCCATGCGGCTGGGCTACAAGATCTGGTGTGGGACGACCAGCAGGGGCTATCTGGTGTGGTTCGAGCCCTCCCAGGGCACGCTCTTCACCAAATCCCACAGGGGCCTGGACCTGGGAGGCAGTATGGTGGTCAAGTTTGTGGATGCGCTTCAGGAGCGTGGCTGTCTGCCATACCACATATTTTTTGACAAGGTTTTCACAAGTGTCAAACTCATGTCCATTTTGAGGAAAAAGGGGGTGAAGGCCACAGGAACTGTTCGTGAGTACAGGACTGAGCGGTGTCCCCTCAAAGATCCCAAAGAACTCAAGAAAATGAAGAGGGGTTCATTTGACTATAAAGTTGATGAGAGTGAGGAGATTATCGTGTGCCGCTGGCATGACAGCAGTGTGGTCAACATCTGCTCCAATGCTGTGGGCATAGAGCCCGTGGGGCTCACCAGCCATCATTCAGGAGCAGCCAAGACGCGGACCCAGGTCCATCAGCCGTCCCTGGTGAAGCTGTACCAGGAGAAGGTGGGGGGCATCAGTCGGATGGACCAGAACATTGCCAAGTACAAGGTGAAGATCCGGGGCATGAAGTGGTACTCGAGCTTCATTGGCTATGTCATCGATGCGGCCCTCAATAATGCCTGGCAGCTGCACACGATCTGCAGCCACGATGCCCAGGTGGACCTCCTGGCCTTCCGGAGGTATGTGGCCTGTGTGTACCTGGAGAGCAACGCCGACACGTCCTCCCAGGGGAGGCGAAGCAGGCGGCTAGAGACGGAGAGCCGCTTTGACATGATCGGGCACTGGATAGTCCACCAGGACAAGAGGACCCGGTGTGCCCTCTGCCACTCACAGACCAACACCCGCTGTGAGAAATGCCAGAAGGGTGTCCATGCCAAGTGCTTCAGGGAGTACCATATCCGGTGACGCACAATGGCAGGGGGAGCCTGGGGATACTGGTTTGTGAGATGTTTACAGCTAATTACATAGAGTACATGGAGCACTTGGTTTTGTATTGGAAAATAGAGACCTGAATCCCTAATAATTTGCTTTTGTATTTCCCCCCATCTCCATTACAGTTATCTTTTTATTGTCTTCTGTGATCCCCACGTGTAACGTAAATTAATATTTATATTGGTAATTATAGATGCTTATAAATATCTAGATTATGCTGTTAATTATTTCAATGATGGGCCCCTTTTTATTTAAATAAAAGTCTTGCTTTGGGTTATAGCTGAGTCTTAGTTAGGAAAGTCAAATATAGCCAAAAACGTCAAAAAACTTCCATGAATAGTAAACACGTTTTATAATTGTATGCTGTTGATTATAATCTAAGGGCAATAGTATGTAAGTATGGTATTAATATGATGAAGGATATTTTATCATATCTACTTCACTTTAACACTAGCAAACTGTCCAGGGATAGATAATCTGCCTTGTATTTATCCAGAGGGTTAGATTTGTAGAGTTTGTATTTTCTTGATAAAAATATTTTCCTAATTCAAGTATATCCTTACAGAATCCATTTTTATAACTAGTGTGAGATAGGAATCTGCCCCCCCAAAAAACGGTGGTTTGCATCATTTATAAATATATATGTATATATTTCCGCAGTGATTTTAATTCTACCTATATAAATTCCTGAAATTTGGGGTTAAGTATTGAAACATAAAAAATATTTTATGTTGGAAAACAGTGGAATATATTGCAGAAGAATAAAAGAAATACATGTAAAAATTTGAACCTATCAAAAATCAAAGAAAGCATGTTGAGTGTCTTTATTTGGAAAAGAACTTTCTACAACAGCACAAATTTAAGAGGGGCACATCAGTATGTTCAGCTGTACAAAATTAACATTGACATTCATTACCAAAGTTAAGATGCCAATAGAGAAAATATATTCTAAATTATTACATTTAGGGGCACCTGGGTGGCTCAGTCAGATAAGCATCTGCCTTCAGCTCAGGTCATGATCCCAGGGTCCTGGGATCGAGCCCCACATCAGTCTCCCTGCTCAGTAGGAGTCTGCTTCTCCCTCTCCCTGCCTCTGCCTCCTGCTTGTGCTCTCTCTGAAATAAATAAATAAATAAATAAATAAATAAATAAATAAATAAATAAATAAATCTATCTTAAAAAAATAAGTTATTACATTTGTAGTAATATCCTCAGGAAATAAAGATCACATACAGAGATAGCACGGGTAAAATGTGCAATGCTATAGAAAAATGATGGAAGATAAGAACAAATGAATAGTCGATATATGTAAGAGGCTCCACTCTGTTGGCAATAAAATTCAAATAAAAGCAATTACTAGGTATCTTTTTTTCACCAAATGCAATTGTTACTTATACACCGTTGCTGTTGGTGTAGGTGTAGAAAGGTGGCAGACTCATGCAGTACCTAAGGGAGTGTAAATCTGTACATCATTTCTGAAGGCAATTTGATAAGGTCTATCAAAAATCTTCAAACCAGTTCATTACTGTAAAGTAAAGCAGATGTTTAGTCCATAGTGATGTAAATATTTAAAAGGAGGGAGAAAAGACAGATCCTTTCTTCAGTAGAATCCCAGTTAGTGTTCCCCTTCCTGGAGTACGTTTGGAAGAGGGTATATTGCCTCTCCAAGGACAGAAGACCCTGCAGATGCCAGCAAATGGCCTTTCATCAGCAGGGGACAGAGGTACGTGCAGAGGGTGGATAACGTGGTCGCTGCTTTTTGCTTTTTTTTTTTTTTTAAGATGTATTTATTTGTTCTAGAGCATATACGAGCAGGGGGGAGGGGTAGAGGGAGAGGGAAAGCAGACTCCCTGCTGAGCAGGGAGCGGACATAGGGCTCAATCCCAGCCCCCTGAGATCATGACCTGAGCAGAAGGCAGAGCCACTTAACTGACTGAGCCATGCAGGCACCCCTGCTTTTCGCTTGTACACCATAGATCCTATACACTGAGCAGGCGTGGAGCGATTTTTTTGGGACAAAGGACACCAGCCAGTGCTGTGAGGCTCTACTCTGGAGGGGGGTGGGTCCTTTAAGATTTGGTCTTTTAAATCCCAGCCATGTGCCAAAGATAGAAAGCAGGAGAGCTATGGTGCTGAGGTGGTGCCAATTCCCCCTTGCCACCGAAACAGTCGGACTTTTTTTTTTGAATCAGGCTTTTTTTCTTTTACTCTTTTTTTCTGGACTTATTTTCACAAAGGAAACAAGCACACCTAGACAAACACTCCCCACTGCAAGCAAGAAGGAAGTCTTCAGACAGCTGACCTGTGGGAAAGAGCAACACCAGGAGCAGAATGCGCAGAGCACACACCAGAAACACTTCCTAAAACGCCAGGCGCTGGGCAGTGTATGACCCCTTTTTAATATAGCATTACACTCGGGTGTAGGAACAACAACAAGCTTTCAAAAGACACAAAGACAGAAACTTAGCCGAAATGAAAAGATGGAGGAATTCGCCCTGAAGGGAAGGTCAAGAAGATATTATTGCAAGGGACTTTCTCAAAACACATATAACCTGAACAAGAGTGTAGAACAACAGTCATAAGACTACTAGCTGGGCTTTAAAAAGCAAAGAAGACACCAGAGAAACCTAAGTTGCAGAGATAAAAGACCTAAAAGCTAGTCAGGCTGAAAAACAACACAACATGCTATACCTGGAAAGCATAACCGACTTGGTATACTCAGTACAGGGATTGAAGAAGCAGCACAGAGAATAAATGGAGAAGGTAAAATTATGTGAAATAAGCTGAAGAGGGAAAGAGAATTTAGATAACTAAGGTAGAATTAAGGAGCTCAACAATTCCATAAAACATAATATCTATATCAAAGTCCCAGAAGAAGAGGGGAAGAGGGACAGAAAGTTTATTTGCACAAATTATAGCCGAGAACTTCCCTAATTTGTAGAAGGAAATTGGCATTCAAGTCCAAGGGACACAGAGAACTCCCTTCAAAATCAAGAAAAACAGGTCAACACCATGACATATAGTGAAAATTACAAAATACGAAGATAAACAGAATTCTGACAGCAGCTAGGGACAAAAGTTCCTTAAACTAAGAGGGTAGAAACATAAGCAGCAGACTTGTCCACCGAAACTTGAAGAGAGTGGCAAGATACACTCAATGGGCTGAATGGGAAAAATATGCAGCCAAGAATACTTTATCCAGCAAGACTGTCATTCAGAACAGGAGAGATAAAGTATTTCCCAGACAAACAAAAACTAAAGGAGTTGGTAAACACTAAACCAGGCCTGTATGAAATGTGAAAGTGGAAGCTTTGAGCAGAAATGGAGATCAAAGGCAACAATGACTAGAAAGAATCTAAAGGACCAGCAAATTTACAGGTATTACAATGGCGCTTAATTCTTTTTTTTTTTAATGATTTTTTATTATATTATGTTAGTCACCATACAGTACATCCCCGGTTTCCTGTAAAGTTCGATGCTTCATTAGTCGTGTATAACACCCAGTGCACCATGCAATGCGTGCCCTCCTTACTACCCATCACTGGTCTATCCCGATCCCCCACCTCCCTCCCCTCTGAGGCCCTCAGCTTGTTTCTCAACTCCTTAGTCTCTCATGTTTCATTCCCCATTCTGATTACCCCCCCTTCTTTATCCCTTTCTTCCCCTACCGATCATCCTAGTTCTTATGTTCCATAGATGAGAGAAATCATAAGATAATTGTTTTTCTCTGCTTGACTTATTTCACTTAGCATTATCTCCTCCAGTGCCTTCCATGTTGCAGCAAATGTTGATAATTTGTTCTTTCTGATAGCTGAGTAATATTCCATTGTATATATGGACCACATCTTCTTAATCCAGTCATCTGTTGAAGGGCATCTCGGCTCCTTCCACGATTTAGCTATTGTGGACAATGCTACTATGAACATTGGGGTGCATATGGCCCTTCACTACGTCTGTATCTTTGGNTTTTCTCTGCTTGACTTATTTCACTTAGCATTATCTCCTCCAGTGCCTTCCATGTTGCAGCAAATGTTGATAATTTGTTCTTTCTGATAGCTGAGTAATATTCCATTGTATATATGGACCACA